>NC_057812.1:394592663-394601944 GCF_018294505.1 Triticum aestivum | reverse complement strand
CGACGCTCGATGAGATGACAGACGTAGAGTCTTGTATTTCTCTCCCCGCTGTGTTTTTCCACCACCAGCCTATCCTTGAGTCAGTAGTATGTCTCCACACCACTGTGTTCTGTCCGCCATTATGTATGATTATTGGCGTGCTTGTAATAATTTGGTTGAGCAACCGTAGTTCGACCCTGTAATATATTTTATGCTACTGGCTTATTGTATCAAGAATTTGTCTGCCAGTGTGGAGGATTTCTCTCATACTGGACTTAAAAGATTGGCTTTTCAATAAATATTTTTATTGGAAAACCGGTCGTGACAAGCTTGGTACCAGAGCCAGGCTGACTGTAGGAAGCCACTAGGTGCGATCGCTAATTGGTTATTAGCCTGATAGAGCTAATTTATATTTTTGGCAATGGTAGTCATTTTCTGTCAGTCAGCATAAATTTATGATCTGACCCCGCAGAATTTTGCCTACTTTTGTAGATGGCCGACGTCAGCTGCGAGTCTCACACCTTCGCCAACGTGCCCGATGGGTTCGTCAAGCTTCTTTCTTCCATCGTTCAGGTCGCGATGGGGCCATCCGTGCGCCCAGTCTTCACACTCTACCAGCACCGAGTCAACGACAGTCTGACCATGCACCAGGCCGCGGTGCAGTTCAGGGGAGGGCGTGGTGAGTTACGCCGCTTCCGGTTCGTGGGAAGAGCCATGCCTACGGAGAGGCATGCTATGCAGATGGCAGCCCGCGAGGCGATAGCTCGTCTCAGGGATGTCCTTCCCGTGATGAAGACTCGTCGTTACCGTTATCTTCCGTGCCATGTGCCTTACACCTGTCACTACGCATACTCCTGCCCCAGAGGAGAACGAGACGAGGCTTTTGAGATGCTCATTGAGTATCTCTGGGCCCTGGAGGCAGCCTTCGACAACCTGGTGGACGACTTCGTAGCTACCCGCATGGACTCAGTCCATGGCTGTGCTACCAACAGGAGGGAGCTCCTACCCATCGCTCCACCACCGACTTTTGTCTCGTCATCAGCATCTTTTACGCCTACTCGTCGCCTGCCTTCTACCGAAGAATTTAACCAAGTCATTGCACCCACTCCAGCGCGCACTACACCAACCTTCGCGCCCACTCCTGTACGTGTTGCTCCGCCCCTGGCGACCGCTCCGCCCGCTCTGCGCAACACTACACGTATGGAGCCCATTAGCGAGGAGGAGGTCGAGTCCCCAACCTCGCTACGCCTCGCCCTCGGCAGGGCAAGGGAGGTCGTCAACATTTCTGCCTGAGTAGGCTTAGCTGCCGTGTGTTGTACCGCTTTGTAAGATATGTGCATAGGCTGGGAGAAGTAGCCTGTTTGCGCATCATGTAGGATCTGGAGAAGTGCACTAGCCTTAATAACATGTCAGGATTAGGTACGCATATCCTGAGTGATGTACTGTATAATTACCGCCCGCGTGTAAGATGTGTCATGAGCAGTCCTTCTCCGTGCGCAAGTCGTTTTTATTTTTCTTAAGTAAGCTGAGTTATTTAATTCTATTTGCCAGCTTTATGCATTTTATGGATTTGTTTTTTTGCGACTCTTTCCGCTTTTCTTATGGGTTTTACAAAATATATCCCCAGAGTGAAAAATGTCTCGTCCTTGGACTCGCTCCATGCCAATTCCATCAGAGGAAAATTATGATGCACAACCCAGCAACGAGTTCACTCAGGGACAGTCAAGCCAACCGGGAAATGAATCGGCACTTTCACAAATGTGCCGCCTTTATGAACAGAGTCAGCAACAACATCGTGAAATAATGAACCAAGTCATCAACATGGGAAATCACCATGGACAGTATCAGCAACATTCCAAGTTATCTGAGCTACAGAAGACACGTCCTCAAACATTTTCTCACACTGAGAAGCCTCTTGAAGCCGAGGACTGGCTTCGAGATATGGAGAGGAAATTAATTATTGCAAAGTGTTCAGATCTCGAGAAAGTACTATATTCTCCACACTATCTCGCAGGAGCAGCCGCATCGTGGTGGGAGAATTTTCTGCACATGCATCCCAACGAAAATGACATAACCTGGGATGATTTCAAGGAAGGTTTCCGTGGTGCACATATTCCTAAGAGTATTATGAAAATCAAGAAGAGAGAATTTGATGACCTCAAACAAAGGAACATGACAGTGTTAGATTACAACAGTCAATTTACCCTATTATCCCGCTACGCCAATGAGGAGTGTATGACTGAAATCAAGAAGATGGAGAAATTCCTTGACGGTCTGGCGCCCGCACTTAAATGACAACTGGTCGTGCACACTTTTCCTGATTTTAAAACGCTGGTGGACAAGGCCATTACTCTGGAAAATGAGAGACGCAGTCTGGAAGATATCCGCAAGCGAAAAAGGGACCAGACTAACCACCCTCGCAATCACCGAAGCAAGATAGATTTTAAAAAGGGTGGGACACCCAAATTATCATCCAATGTCTCACGCCCAATCAAGAATTTTCATGCAAGGGACAAGGAATTCACCTATCGCCCCGGCGTTACTTGTTACGCTTGTGGAGAAGAAGGGCACTATGCCAAACAGTGCCCCAAGCCAAGGAATTCAACCCCAAAGCCGAACAACGACAGCAATAATTCAGCGCCCAAACGAAACAATTTCAATCCCAACAATAACCACAGGAAGGGTCATCTGAACCACGTAACCAAAGAGGAGGCACAAAATGCTTCGGATATCGTACTCGGTACGTTTCCTGTCAACACAATACCTGCAATGGTTTTGTTTGATTCTGGAGCTTCTCACTCTTTCATCTCGAAAAGTTTTGCTTTGCAAAATAATTTTTCGATGCTTCCTTTGGAGAAATCCATAATAATCAAGTCCCTCGGGATTCAGCAAGTTTCTCAGAATTACTGTCAGAATGTGGTCATTGAGTTTGAAGGATTGGAGTTTTACGCAAATCTTATTGTATTGGAAAATAAAGGACTGGATGTCATCCTAGGGATGGATTGGCTAACCACCAATAAAGGTTTTATAGACTGTTTCAACAGGACCGTGATTCTCAAACACCACCAAGGGAAGACAATAAGAGTATCAGCCAAGGAAGGAAAAAGACCCCGGCAACCGAGATTAAATAAGGTGGACGTTTCTGAGCTAAACAAGGTTCCAGTAGTGTGTGAATTTCCAGATGTATTCCCTGAAGAGCTGCCAGGCATGCCACCAGATCGAGAAATAGAATTCCGCATTGAGCTAGCACCAGGAACCACCCCCATACACAAGAAACCATACAGAATGGCACCATCCGAGTTGATCGAATTGAAGAAGCAGATAAAGGAATTACTGGATAAAGGGTACATTCGGGCCAGCTCCTCACCTTGGGGATCACCAATTTTATTTGCCAAGAAGAAGGATGGAACGCTGAGATTGTGTATCGACTATCGAGCACTTAACATGGTCACAGTCAAAAACAAATACCCGATGCCAAGGATAAATGATTTGTTTGATCAACTTGCTCAGGCCAAGGTATTCTCAAAGATTGACTTAAGGTCAGGATACCATCAATTGAAGGTACGAACGGAAGATATCCCCAAAACAGCCTTCACCTCCAGATATGGACTGTACGAGTTCACAGTGATGCCATTTGGATTAACTAACGCCCCGGCATATTTTGTTCACCTCATGAACAAAGTATTTATGAAGTTTATGGACAAATTCGTCGTAGTATTCATCGACGATATTCTGGTATACTCCAAAACACCAGAAGAGCACGCAGAACATCTCAGGATTGTACTAGGAGAGCTAAGGAAACACCAATTGTATGCCAAGTTCAGCAAGTGCGAATTTTGGCTAAGACAAGTAGGTTTTCTAGGCCACGTGCTGACTCAAGACGGTATAGAAGTGGACCCAGAGAAAGTCAAGGCCGTACTTGACTGGAAATCACCAGCCAGCGTAACAGACATACGAAGTTTCTTGGGAATGGCAGGGTATTACCGCAGATTTATTGAAGGATTTTCCACCATATCCAAGCCTATGACACAGTTACTCAAGAAAAATAAGAAGTTTGAATGGACAGAAGCCTGCGAGAAAAGTTTCCAAGAGCTAAAGCGGAAATTAACAACAGCACCAGTATTAATTGTACCCGATATACACAAGAATTTTGAAGTATTTTCTGACGCATCCAGAAAGGGTCTCGGATGCGTGTTGATGCAAGAAGGCAAGGTTGTCGCCTACGCTTCAAGGCAACTTCGCAAACACGAGGAAAATTATCCCACTCATGATTTAGAAATGGCAGCAGTTATTCATGCACTCAAGGAATGGAGGCATTTTCTACTTGGGAATCGATGTGAGATATATACAGATCACAAAAGCCTCAAATACATTTTTACGCAGCCAGAACTAAATTTACGGCAACGCCGCTGGTTAGAATTGGTAAAGGATTATGATGTTGGTATCCATTACCATCCAGGGAAAGCAAACGTAGTGGCCGATGCCCTGAGTCGGAACCCCAGCTCCGACGGGAACTATCTGCACAGCTTGAGGCCCGAATTCCATCAAGAATTTGTCAAGCTCAACTTGATAATGGTAGCAGAAGGCACCATATCAAACTTGGAAATACAACCACACCTTGTGGAGAAAATTAAAGAGGCTCAGTCCGGTCACCCCAGCATTGAAGGAATTAAAAGGAAGTTGAGTATGGGCAAGGCCTCGGAATTCGTCATAGACAATGAAGGAATATTATGGTACGGAGAAAGGCTATGCGTGCCAAACATAGAAGACCTTAAACAGCAAGTTTTAACTGAAGCACACACCACTCCATATTCGATCCACCCTGGAGGAACCAAAATGTATAAGGATATTCAAGAAAGATTTTGGTGGCACGGTATGAAGAGGGACATAGCCGCTTTCATTGCATCCTGCGACTCGTGTCAACGCATAAAAGCTGAACATCAGAGACCAGCCGGACTACTGCAACCTAACAAAATACCTGAGTGGAAATGGGATGAGATAGGGATGGATTTTATTGTCGGATTACCTCGGTCACGACACGGGAATGATGCCATATGGGTCATCACTGACAGGTTGACCAAAGTAGCACACTTTATTCCAGTAAAGACAACCTACACCACTCAGAGGCTTGCCAGGATTTATCTTTCCCGCATAGTCTGTCTGCACGGTGTCCCGAAGAGTATAATTTCCGACAGAGGCACTCAGTTCATCTCAAGATTTTGGGAGCAATTACAACAGGCTCTGGGAACCCAACTAGCCTTCAGTACCGCATACCATCCACAGACTGATGGACAAACAGAACGCGTAAACTAGGTTTTAGAAGACATGCTGAGAGCATGTGTCCTCACCTATGGAACCAGTTGGGAGGACAGCCTGCCATATGCCGAGTTCGCATACAACAACAGTTACCAGGCCAGCCTGCAAATGGCTCCTTTCGAAGCCCTATACGGAAGGAGGTGTCGTACCCCGTTAAATTGGTCAGAGACCGGAGATAGCCGCATCTTCGGACCAGATATGCTCAAAGAAGCCGAGGAAAAAGTCAAGCTAATCAGGGACCGACTTAAGACCGCTCAAAGTCGACAGAAAAGTTATTATGATCAGAAACATCGTAGGGTCAGCTTCGAACCCGGTGAATTCGTATACTTGAGAGTATCCCCGATGAGAGGATTGCAACGGTTTAAGATTAAAGGAAAATTAGCACCAAGATTCATTGGACCATTTTGCATAGTGGCACGAAGAGGCACTGTAGCCTACCAGCTAGACTTACCCGAAGACTTGTCCGACATTCACGACGTGTTCCACGTCTCTCAATTAAGGAAGTGCGTAAGCAACCCAGAGAAACAAGTATCTCATGAGAACATTGACATACAGCCAGACCTCACTTATCGAGAACGTCCCATAAGAACATTAGAGGAGTCTGAAAGGAGGACCCGACAGAAAACCATCAAGTTTTTCAAAGTCCAGTGGAGCAATCACACCGACAGTGAAGCAACCTGGGAAAGCGAGGATTTTCTTCGGACAGAGCATCCACACTTATTTAAGGATCAGCTGAAATCTCGGGGACGAGATTTTTCCTAAGGGGGTAGGTGTTGTGACACTCCAAAATTTTTACTTTGGTTTTCAGCAAAAACTTTGTGGTTTTTGAAAAGAGGCCATTAAATTTTTTCCAGAAAACCATCCTCTTAAGAAACTTTCTTTTCTTTGGCAAGGTTTTTATTCTGGCTTCAAACTTTGGTGTTTGACCTTTTGAAACTTCTTCTCTGTTGGTTCTCTCTCAAAATTATTTTTGGGAGTTTAATCTTTTTCTTTTAAAAAGAAACTCCATGAAATTTGGGATTTTCATATCTTGGAACCACCATGACTTGGCATTCTTGCCCATGTGGTAAAACCCCTCCAAAACCTCCCCTACAACTTGTGATCAACCTAAATTCTCTGTCCCAACTAATCCAAACTGCTTTTGGATTTTTATTCCAATTATTTTTCCCTCAATTCAAATCTGAAAATTATTTGGAGCCTGAGAGATTTTCAAAGCAAGTGCCCTATTGCATTTGAGTTTTGACCTCAAACCAATTCTCCTGGATTGTCCTTTGAACCCACAACCCAGAACCATCTTGATCCACTCCTCCTCTTTTCAAATTTTTCAAAATTCAGTCTCTGCAAGTTTGGACCAGATTTGCCAAATTTGGTGAAATTCATATCTACACTCCTCCAAAAATTCCACCAAAATTTAGGCAGCCTATTTGAGCAAGGAGAAGCCACTCCACCAAAAATCAGCTCAAGGAAAAATCACCAGAGGCCAATTTCATTCGGTCGAACACCTGGTGGGCACTGTTACTGTTCATAGTTCAGAAAATTCAGATTTCAGTGTCATCTTCAGTCCGTCAGTTTCAGTCACGCGGCCACAGTGCCCTTGGCACGTTCCTCGCCGCCTCTTCCTCTTGTCCGAAGCTGCACACGCGTGCGTGGAGCCTTCCTGGCGTCGGTAGCGCGCTGGCTCGCCCTCGCCGGCGTCTTCTGCGGCATCGGGACCTCCCGTGGCGGCCGACAGGAGGCACACCACGGCAGAACGCCGTTCCGCGCCGCCCATCGCTCCCTGGCTCTCCGCGTGGCCTCATGCACGCCAGCGCACGCCCGTAGCACAGCCACCGTGGCCGGCAAGCACGGGACGCGCTCTCCGCCACCGACGGGCCCGCACCATCACCGTTCCGTCGAGCTCGCCCTTAACACCCAAACCCCGGCCAGTTCAACACCAAAACGGACCCGTTGGACCTCCGTGATGATGCTCGACCCCCTAACCACCCCGACCGAGCACTGCGCCACCATAATCGCTCACCGGTGATCCTCGTTCACGGCAACCGCCTCGGACCGCCTATATAAAGGGGTCCTGAGCTCACTCTCGTGCACGCAGCACCTCCACTACTCACCAACACCCCGCCAGGCCACTAGGGGGACCTCGAGGAGGTCTCCTCCCCCAGCTCCGGCCGCCTCGCCCCACCTCGGCCTCCAGCTCGATTCACTTCGGTGAGGCCACCTCCGGCGCCCAAACCTCGTCCGTAGCCCTCTCTTGCACCCAGTAGTCTAACCCCCACCTCAATTTAATCTTTGCAGCCCTCTCCGACGAGCTCCATCCACGCCCGAACCACCGTCCGCCGGAGTTGAGACCGCCGTCGACGTGCTGCTCACCGGCGACCAACACCACCACCCACCGTTGCGGAAGGACACGGTGAGCACATTGGTAACCTCTGATCCCCATGCCTCGCCGTGGATCGCCGCCGGCGACCACAGCAGCTCTCGGGCGCCGACGAGCCTCGTCCCTCCCATTTGAAAATTTAAACATGACAAGTGGGACCCGCTGTCAGCCTCTCTGTCCTTTCTAAACGATGCGTTATCTGAAATCGCCTTCTGCCAAATACGTTTTCTCTTCGGGCTGGCGTAATCGCTACCGAAGCGTTTTCTGCTTTTATAAACTAGCCCCTGGAAATCTTCTGTTTCATTACAGATAAGTCCCTGGACAAAAACCCTTATAACTTTTAATCAGAATAGTATTTTTGATTGATTCTTTTTCTGTTCTCTTTAAAATTTTGTCTAGTTTTTTATCAGATTTATTTGAAAAATATTTGGTTTACCTTCTGTGCTCTCCTTGGTATTTACGTTAGCGCATATATCTTCTTTAAATGTAGATACCGAAGGAGGTGACGGAGCCGCGAACTTCACCGAGCTAGGCTCCGACTACTCTGAACCAGGCAAGCATGTTTGAACTTTTGATATGATGAGTGTCTTGGCATGTTTTGCATTTAGTTAGTTTTCATGGCATGCCGGTGAGTATACCGATGAATGTTATTTTATGTGATAATGAGGTAAGTGAGTTCGATGATCCATACGTGGATGAATGTGAATATGAATGGCCATGTGTTGGCATGAGGATGGGTACGACGGCAGTGTTGTAGCATGCCAGTCTTACGCCAGACTATGTGACTTCAGTGTCAAACCATATCGGTCCAGTACCTATCATTTCCTTCCTTGTACTACCACATGTTTTCCGCAAGGAATATGGTTTAGTAAGTTCCAAACCGCTTTCATGGTACACACCAAAGAGGAGAGGCCGTGATGATGGTTCCATGGCCCTGGATTAAAGCTAGTCATCCGGTCAGGGGGCATGGGTGTTTCCGGTTGGGACCGAGAGGGGGGCACCCCTTAGAGCGCGCGTATATAAATTTGATCCCATGCTATTCGATATTGTGATCTCCCCGTCTCAAAAGTTTTTCTTGGACGATGACTAGGGTGATTCCTAGCATCGAGAGGTAGGATGGGTGTGTACCGGTTAGCTATGTTTTCTTCTGAAATACCGTAAACGGAACTAGTCCTTCGTGACTACGGAAATCCGTTGACTGTGGGAAAAATTTTGTACAAACTCTGCAGAGTCATATATTCCTCCAAATCATCTCTTCCATGTCAAGGTTCGTTCCTTCTTATCCTAATCAATTGTCATCTTTGATGACAGAGACTCCGGTGAATCGCATGAGTGCTAAGTGCGGTTAAATGATCACTCCTGTGGATGGACTAACCCGTTTGTTTTCATGAATTGAATGTTTATTATGAGTATTATTTACTTGTGAATAAAAGCCCTTTCTGCGATGTCGCTCAGATGTCCGACTGTGGCATTTCTTTTTAAAGCCCTTTATGTGATGTCGCTCAGATGTCCGACTGTGGCATTTCTTTTAAAGCCCTTTATGTGATGTCGCTCAGACGTCCGACTGTGGCACTTCTTTTTAAAGCCCTTTATGTGATGTCGCTCAGACATC
>NC_057812.1:394592106-394592579 GCF_018294505.1 Triticum aestivum | reverse complement strand
CTAAGTCCGGTTGAATGATTATCCCTGTGGATGGACTAAACCGTTTATTCTCATGGATTGAATGTTTATTATGAGTATTATTTACTGGTGAATTTAAAGCCCTTTCTGCGATGTCGCTCAGAGGTCCAACTGTGGCATTTCATTTAAAGCCCTTTCTACGATGTCGCTCAGACGTCCGACTGTGGCATTTCATTTAAAGCCCTTTCTGCGATGTCACTCAGACGTCCGACTGTGGCATTTTTTTTAAAGCCCTTTCTGCGATGTCGCTCAGACGTCCGACTGTGGCATTTCTTTTAAAGCCCTTTCTGCGATGTCGCTCAGACGTCCGACCGTGGCATTTCTTTTAAGGCCCTTTATGTGGTGTCGCTAAGATGCCCGACTGTGGCATCATTTCTTTATTTTTATTTGTTCACCTTTCGAGGCGTCGCTTCAGACACCCGATCGGTTCTTATTTATGCTCTGTGGGATTTCAG
>NC_057812.1:394572851-394591350 GCF_018294505.1 Triticum aestivum | reverse complement strand
ACTACCGCCGTTTTCCCTTTTTACTTACCCGTTATGCCAGTTTTATTTATTGTGCATTAAGGAATTAATCATGTTGCATCCATGCATGCATTTGTTATATCTTACGTCCGAACTGTCTTGCGAGTACTTTCAAAGTACTCACTGGCTTGTTGATTTGGCCAGATGCTGACGAAGGCGATCTCATGGATGAAGAGTTCGATAGCGAGCCCGACACTTAGAGGAGTCCCAGTCAGTCTTGTGCGACCCTGGTTTTGGCCACTGTTTTATATCCGCTTCCGCTACCAAATAAATTCATCGAGCCTCTCCTCGACGCTCGATGAGATGACAGACGTAGAGTCTTGTATTTCTCTCCCCGCTGTGTTTTTCCACCACCAGCCTATCCTTGAGTCAGTAGTATGTCTCCACACCACTGTGTTCTGTCCGCCATTATGTATGATTATTGGCGTGCTTGTAATAATTTGGTTGAGCAACCGTAGTTCGACCCTGTAATATATTTTATGCTACTGGCTTATTGTATCAAGAATTTGTCTTCCAGTGTGGAGGATTTCTCTCATACTGGACTTAAAAGATTGGCTTTTCAATAAATATTTTTATTGGAAAACCGGTCGTGACACTCCGAAGACCGACACTAAGACCGATACTTGACCCATCCCAGACTGTAATCCTTAACCATGGACACGGCTATTCGAATAAGTTTATTCTCTGTAGAGGGTGTACTTTGTACCCACGAGTAACGGATTTCTTTAGTCCATCGGGACTAATTCCATCTATGGTCTTTTTGTTGAAAACACACCTAACTTGCACACACCAGCTTATCACACACGTGTCTGGAATCACCCACGACACCTGTTAAGCAAACTCTAAGTGGGGAGGCTACAACCTCGCGTAGCATGGGATCAAATTTATATCGCGCGCTCTAAGGGGTGGCCTCCCCTCTCTGTACGGTGTGTGCTAGAAAGAGGTTGACAACTTACTGAACCGTACTCTACTTGCTGTAGAGACGAGTGGTAGTACGAAACAAGTATGGGGGTTACTGGAATAAGACTCGATCTACGGTCGACTCAGGAGGTTTAAGTATTCCCTGCATGATTAGTATAACGAATATGTTTCAACCAATACAATCAACACTCATTATATCTTACCATGCCATACCGGACATAACCGTCCCGACGGTGACCGGCGACAAACTCATGCCTACCCAAGGCAGAGGTTTTCCCGGTTCCTACCGGTATGCATGCAAGGCACATGAGGACGATTATCATCACAAGTGTGTTCATTTCCAACAGCATGGAAATCAATAACATGCACCCATGCATATGATCATATCACATGAAATAACAAGTCCTTCGAAAAGCGGTGGTGTTATAAATGCATCAATGATTACTCCAAAAATTATTATGCCGGGGTTCAGAATGCTTGCCTTCAATGTGTGGAAAGGCAGGGTGCTCTCCAAACTTTTGAAGTTTTCTTCTCTTTCCCCAAAATCCTATTTGAAAATATATTTGAATTAACACATATTTCAAAAACAGAACCAAAAAGTTGTTTGAAATTTTTTTAAATAAACCTTTAAATAAACTAGGTCAAATTTGAAGAAGGTAGGAAAAAGAATCAACTCATTTGGACTTATATTTAAAAAGTTATAGCTAGTCAAAGTTCTGGTCAATATCTGTTTTTTAAATTAAAACAGAAAAGAAAACGTTTTGAAGAGATTACACTTTCGCGCAGAGAAGACGTATTACGGGTATGACGCCTCCACTTACTCCAGCGTGGACGGCGCGGGGTCGCTGACAGTGGGTCCAGGGGCCCACTGGTCAGGTTTGACCAGTCGCCGTGCGTCGTCTCCCTCCTCTGCCCGAGCGGAGCGGGGCTCCGGCGATCATCGCCGGCGTTTGGCTATTCCTCGCGGGCCCCCGAGGGTGGGGATGGATCCGCACGGCTGGGGCGTTTCTCCCGGTGGTCGAAGGGTTGCTGGGGAAGGAGTAAATCGCCGGTGGCGAGCTCCGTGGCGAAGGGAAGCTTCAGTGACAAAGTGAGTTTGTGGTGGCGATGGCTCCCGATCAAAATCAAGCAGGGGAATGAGTTCACGGGAGGATGAGATGGTTCCTGGTGAAGAGAACGGAGAGGGGGAAGCTCTGGTTGCGCCGAATGGAGCCGGGAGGCGGCGGTGGCCGAACTGACCGGAGAGGTTGAAGAAGACCTGCTCCCTTCCAATTGGTGACGATGGGGGCACTAGTGAGATGGCATGAGGCTACCTGAGGGCTTGGAGACGCTCGGGGCTTCCCTTTTATAGCGTGGCAAGGCGGTTCCGCGGCGGCCATGGATAAGCTCTCCGGCGAACCGACGTTCTGTAGCTAGGGCGACGTGGCGGCGACGAGGGCTAGCAGACACGCTTGCGGATGAGCTCGCACTGCTCCAAGGGCCAGGTGGCGAGCGGGCGAGGCTTGGGCGGCGCTGAACGGCGCAGGGCTGTTGGGCGGCGGCGGCGGCTAGCGCTTGGCCTGCCGGGCGCGGCGGGGGCTGCTTGGCGTGTAGCGGAGAGAAAGGGAGTGCGCGGCAAGGTTCTGCAGAGCGGGCCAAAGCCGTGGGGGCCAGCGTGTCGGCTCGGGCGCGCGGCTGCAATACGTGCGCTCTGGGCGCGTCCAGTGCATGCACTGGGTGTGCTCGACAAAATGCCAGAGCATGCTACAGAGCTTGGTTGAGACTGGCAATTAACAGACCTAGGTTAGGAGGAACGGGGAGTCTAGTGGACATGCTGGTTTGATCAGAGGTGCAAGGTCACAATGCAAAGACAAAAACATGTCAAAACTGGCCATGCATACCAGGTGTTTGACAAAATGCCAAGGGCACTTAGGCATTTCTTGGAGTGGCTAAAATCTCCAGATCAGTGTCTCTGTGGATGAAAGAGAGAGTGGTGATGTTAGTTGGACAAAAGAAGAAGCTTGTTAGTGCAAGTTTTACAAAACTTCAATTCTGGACAGGAAATAAATGACATTATTCCATGAACCAAAAATGATCTAAATGGTGCATGCTCCTGGACTTAAGGGTTTAACATGGGGGACTACAAGTAGGAGAAAAAGTTAAGGGTATAGGAGCAACTAAAATGGTGGTTGCTGTACAAATCCTCAAGTTGGTCCAGAATGGAAATGAGGTTGATTCACTCAAATTTTCAAAGAACATAATTAGGTTTTTGCACAAAGAGGGATAACAGGCTCCTACTGACCTCCCTTAATTTTGGTAGAAGTTTTAAATGAATACTCAAATAGGTTGTAGTGCAAAATGCACTCTGGACCAGAGAAGAAAAATTGAGAGTAGGGCTCAAAATATTTAGTGAATGAAATATATTTTTGCATAAAAGTGATTTAAAAACATCACATGACATCTCCAAATTTTATGGAAATTTTAAGTGAATCTATCAAATGGTTGTAGTTCAAATATGGCCATTTAACCTTGAAAAACTATTTTCAAGAAAGTAAAGATCAAGCAATTAAGTTAGTTAATTAGTTATACTGATAAAAGGAAAGTTTTTCTTGAGAGGTTAAACAAGTCCAATAACATATTTGAAAAGTTTTCTCTTTGGGAAAAACTCATCATAACAGGGAAGGAAATGATTTTAAAAAATAAATCAAAATGGAGCTCAGAAATCCAAAGTTTTAATTCCTGGCAAAATTTTAACTTAATAAAACAAGGCCAAATTTTTTTGGGGTGTCACAATACTATCCCCCTTAAGAAAAATCTCGTCCTCGAGATTTGCTAAAAGTGGTGTTAAGAAAATATTTACGCAATAAAGATGTAGCTATAGTGAGAGGGCAATAAGTGGTGAAAAACCACCGTGTGAAAACTGGTGCTGCGCGGAAAAGTCTACGGTCCGAGACAAAAACGGGCGATTTCTACGCTGGATATAAATTTAGGATAACTCCTAAATTTAGATATACGCTGATCGCACTCGAGAGCATAGTGCTCTCTCTGGCTGACAGGTGGACCCGGGGTCCACTGTCAGTCTCCTCTTCTTCTCCCTCTGGACCTTTCTTCCTCCTCTCTCCCGCGCGCTTTCTCCACCGGCGACGCCTAGTGTGTAGGGCATCTAGGCCGTACCGTGGTAGTGCGCGGCGTGCTAGCTGCTGGTGCAGCGTGCACTCACCTCGCGGGCCAGTGCGCTATTGGCACTGCTCGTGGATTCGACTCCGAACACCGGCGATCGGCGACGAGCGGCGTTGGTGGACTTCGCCCACCGTACACCGAGCTCGAGCTATAAAAACGGTCGGGGTGCCTCTCTCTTCCTCCTTACACCTGGCCTCACTTCTCCTCCTCCTTATTTCTCCGTTACTGCTTACAGAAGCTCGGTCGAGGCTCTAATGGCGGAGGCGATGCCGGACTGGTTTGTGATCCTGATATGCGAAGGGCTGGGGACACTGCTGGGGCTCTCTGTGCTCCTGTGCGTGATGATCTTCGACGAGTATCGCGATGCTGCGGCTCGGGTGTTGGCTCTCCGCGGTGGTGGTGATCATGAGGAGTAGATGAAGTATGCCGGGTGCTAACTGTTGTTAGGGGGTGATTAGCTGGATGTAACACCGTTGCAAAGTTTTGCAAACAGTGTATGTGTCCGTATGATTATGGTTGTGAGTCTGCTCGTGGTGCTGAGTGAAATTAAATAATCCACGTCGTGAGAAAGTGTAGATGTAGCAACTCAGGGAAAAGAAAATCTCACTCCAGGGTTTCGCGAGGGGAAAACAGTTACTTTAAAGGAGCGTAAACCACAACAAAACTACACACATGAGCAGAAGCCAAATAATTAACTTGCCGTACAAACTCAGGGTATCACGCATAAGTCACATACATAAATAAATGCTGCAAGGAACAAATACAATAGTGACGTCTAAAATGAAAACGGTAACTGGACGGGGTCCTGATAAAATGTCTCTGGTAAAGGAATACACTCCTCTTCTATTGGAGGAAGTGGATTGACCAGTCGATGTATGCGTCTCTCCGGGTCGGGTCTCAGTGGTCTGCCGATGGCAATCTGAGGATTTAAATCTGCGAGGCTCTGGAGATAATCCATCACTCGCTAGTTTAAATGCTCTTGAGCAATGATGTACTGGATAAGGTTGGCCAGAACTGGGTCTCTCTCAATCCGCCCACCAGGAAAAGACGTTATTTCTCCGGGTGCTGCACGACTTGGAAAGTAATAATATCCTTGTTCGCGGGCATAGGGTACTGCGGATCGAAGACGAGCAATCGCTTCTTTCGCAGCAGCTTCTATGGCCAAGTGTGGGGTTGGCATAGATTTCCCCATGAAGGAAACTTCTATTGGATCTTGGTTGGGGTCTACAGGAGGAATGTGTACTGCTGCCCAATATTCCGAGGTGGATGGGGTGATCCTTGATTTGAACAGCTCGTACTGGGGTGGCTGGGTAGAACCCATGGTACTGCGGGTAAAATCCCACAATAATTTGACAAAGCTACCTGGGGTTGCATCTGGGGTTCTCAGATGAATGCTAGGGTTCGGCATGACAGGAAGAAGCGTGAGTGTTGTGCGCAAAGTGAGGGTTGCTGGGTAAGGTCACAAGGTGGCCTTTATATAGCAATGGAGCCGGATCATTTTACCGTGGCGAAAAGTAATAAATTTGCCAGCTTGGCTCCAAAGGTCAGGTCAGTGTCAGAGATACACATATCTCATAAAGAGATGTGTTATTGTGGTTGTTGTCGGGCTGGTTTTGGTAGTTGTGCCCGGAAGAATATGCAGCTATGCGCTGACCAAACATGCACGGCTATTATTAAAACAGAGGCACAAAGACAGGCTGCGTTAATATATGCGGTCGCATGATTACAAAGCGAGGATACATTGAAACTTGGTACTACTCATACGGCTCAGTCTACCTCGTTTATGTCTAAACGGGCGTGCCTGGCGGATGTCGAGGCTTCTCCACGTGTCTCTCTGCCGGGATTAGTCGGAGATGGCGGAGGAACTGCAGGGTCGTGGTAGTGAGAATGACCATTGTGGGGATTGTTGGCCACAACCCCGTTGGAGTGTGCTCCCAATATGCTACGAAGCACTTCTGGGGTTATCGCAGCACCTTGGCCGATGGCTGGGGCAGATATCGGGGTCTCGATTGGTTGTCCAAACAGCACGACCGGGTTGTTGGTGTTGGGCTCATTTTCTTCTCTCGCTGGGGCTCGACGAACCAGCTCTCCATGAGCTGCTATTAGATCAATGGTGATCTGGTCGAACAGTGCCTCTAGTGCACTTACATAGCGCACTAGGTGCAACAATGCGGGGTCCATCTCGTGGTCTCCATTGGCGACTTGGGGTGGTCTACCATACCCTTCTCGTGTGGGGTAGTAGTGGAACGAGCAACAGTTAACTCTGGGCGACAAGTGCCTGAGATGAACTATAGCCTCTCGAGCGGCTAGCTGGATGGCTTGTGGCTCAAAGGAAGTTGTTCTTCCGGTGAACCGGTAGGGGCGCTCGGGTGCTAGACTCCTACCGTAAATGTGCACAGTGGCCCAGAATTGGCGGTCTTCAGCGCTCATGGGTCCTTGATACACAACATATTCTGGTGGCTCCTCTAACGCGTAGGCACGACGGGTGAGGTTTGCGAGGATGGTCACAAAACCTCCAAGGTTGGTTGCTGTGGTTTCGTTGTGCACTATAGGTCCAGGCATTGTGGCTTGGTTTGGGGGTAGCGACTATGTGCGCTGGTTTGGGGCTAGCGCGCCCTTTTTATAGGGAAAAGGGGACGGAATCTTCCTTCGCACGCTTGCGAGAAAAGACTATTTAGGGGCGGGTCACTGGCGCATGAGTGACAGGTTAGGTTGATAGGTTGGGCACCGACTGCCAAAAGGTGTTGGGTCACTGTGTGGCTATCTTGCACAAGAAGCTTGGCTGGTGTTTGGCTATGGTCTAGTGGGTTGGTTTGCCTAAGTTTATTGACCTGGCTAGGATAGGATTAGCCAATGGTCAGCCTGGCTCTGGTACCAAGTCTGTCACAACCGGTTTTCTGGGTAATAAATTTCCAGAAAAGACTATCGTTCTCATCAGCCCCAGGATTACTGTTAGCTGATGAGGCTCCAACTTGATACAGAAATTCCAAGCAAAATACAGAATATGTAGTACAAGACCATTCTGGCCTGTGAGTACAACAAATGGTTTCTAGTGGTTGATGGCGGAAGCGGGTTGTGAAACATCAGTGTCTATGGGACTCCATTCCCCACGGGAACAGCTGACCAGGCTAAATTCCTATCTTCGCGAGGCTGCTATCTCCATTGCGTGGGTTCCGGGGCTGGCATCGCGTCGCTCCTCTCCGTGCAGGAAAATCTAGCCAAGACAATAGCCAGGGACAAGCCAGTGAGTACTTTGAATGTACTCGCAAACATTACGAACACAGGTATAATATAACAATGATGTGCTGAAAAATATTTTATGCTCATGACGTCGGCCACAAAAGATAAGTAACTCTTGGATGCGTGCAAGCAAGCTATTTATAAAATTGCAATAACCTGATAGTATAAAAGAAATTTATGAATAAATATCAAGTAATGCCACGGTCGGGCGTTTGAGCGACGCCACATAAAGGGATTTAAAAGAAATGCCACAGTCGGGCGTCTGAGCGACGCCACATAAAGGGCTTTAAAAGAAATGCCACAGTCGGGCGTCTGAGCGACGCCACATAAAGGGCTTTAAAAGAAATGCCACAGTCGGGCGTCTGAGCGACGCCACATAAAGGGCTTTAAAAGAAATGCCACAGTCGGGCGTCTGAGCGACGCCACATAAAGGGCTTTAAAAGAAATGCCACAGTCGGGCGTCTGAGCGACGCCTCATAAAGGGCTTTAAAAGAAACAATCAAAGTGAATATCCCGGAGGTAGAACCATCCCAGAGATACACGATAATAACAATAATATCATGGGTTAGTCAAATAATAATAATCATAGTTATCACCAGTCACAAGTAGTAATTCCATTTCTGGATTAATAGTTTCACCTCCGAAGACCGACACTAAGACCGATACTTGACCCATCCCAGACTGTAATCCTTAACCATGGACACGGCTATTCGAATAAGTTTATTCTCTGCAGAGGGTGTACTCTTTACCCACGAGTAACGGATTTCTTTAGTCCATCGGGACTAATTCCATCTACGGTCTTTTTGTTGAAAACACACCTAACTTGCACACACCAGCTTATCACACACGTGTCTGGAATCACCCACGACACCTGTTAAGCAAACTCTAAGTGGGGAGGCTACAACCTCGCGTAGCATCGGATCAAATTTATATCGCGCGCTCTAAGGGGTGGCCTCCCCTCTCGGTCCCAACCGGAAACACCCATGCTCCCGGACCAGGTGGCCTGCCTACCAGTTACAACCAGTATCTTCCACCATGGCCTCTCTGTACGGTGTGTGCTAGAAAGAGGTTGACAACTTACTGAACCGTACTCTACTTGCTGTAGAGATGAGTGGTAGTATGAAACAAGTATGGGGGTTACTGGAATAAGACTCGATCTACGGTCGACTCAGGAGGTTTAAGTATTCCCTGCATGATTAGTATAATGAATATCTTTCAACCAATACAATCAACACTCATTATATCTTACCATGCCATACCGGACATAACCGTCCCGACGGTGACCGGCGACAAACTCATGCCTACCCAAGGCAGAGGTTTTCTCGGTTCCTACCGGTATGCATGCAAGGCACATGAGGATGATTATCATCACAAGTGTGTTCATTTCCAACAGCATGGAAATCAATAACATGCACCCATGCATATGATCATATCACATGAAATAACAAGTCCTTCGAAAAGCGGTGGTGTTATAAATGCATCAATGATTACTCCAAAAATTATTATGCCGGGGTTCAGAATGCTTGCCTTCAATGTGTGGAAAGGCAGGGTGCTCTCCAAACTTTTGAAGTTTTCTTCTCTTTCCCCAAAATCCTATTTTAAAATATATTTGAATTAACACATATTTCAAAAACAGAACCAAAAAGTTGTTTGAAAATTTCTTAAATAAATCTTAAAATAAACTAGATCAAATTTGAAGAAGGTAGGAAAAAGAATCAACTCATTTGGACTTATATTTAAAAAGTTATAGATAGTCAAAGTTCTGGTCAATATCTGTTTTTTAAATTAAAACAGAAAAGAAAATGTTTTGAGGAGATTACGCTTTCGCGCAGAGAAGACGTATTATGGGTATGACGCCTCCACTTACTCCAGCGTGGACGGCGCGGGGTCGCTGACAGTGGGTCCAGGGGCCCACTGGTCAGGTTTGACCAGTCGCCGTGCGTTGTCTCCCTCCTCTGCCCGAGCGGAGCGGGGCTCCGGCGATCGTCGCCGGCGTTTGGCTGTTCCTCGCGGGCCCCCGAGGGTGGGGCTGGATCCGCACGGCTGGGGCATTTCTCCCGGTGGTCGAAGGGTTGCTGGGGAAGGAGTAAATCGCCGGCGGCGAGCTCCGCGGCGAAGGGAAGCTTCGGTGACAAAGTGAGTTTGTGGTGGCGATGGCTCCCGATCAAAATCAAGCAGGGGAATGAGTTCACGGGAGGATGAGATGGTTCCTGGTGAAGAGAATGGAGAGGGGGAAGCTCTGGTTGCGCCGAATGGAGCCGGGAGGCGGCGGTGGCCGAACTGACCGGAGAGGTTGAAGAAGACCTGCTCCCTTCCAATTGGTGACAATGGGGGCGCTAGTGAGACAGCATGAGGCTACCTGAGGGCTTGGAGACGCTCGGGGCTTCCCTTTTATAGCGTGGCAAGGCGGTTCCGCGGCGGCCGTGGATAAGCTCTCCGGCGAACCGACGTTCTGTAGCTAGGGCGACGTGGCGGCGATGAGGGCTAGCAGACACGCTTGCGGATGACCTCACACTGCTCCAAGGGCCAGGTGGCGAGCGGGCGAGGCTTGGGCGGCGCTGAACGGCGCAGGGCTGTTGGGCAGCGGCGGCGGCTAGCGCTTGGCCTGCCGGGCGCGACGGGGGCTGCTTGGCGTGTAGCGGAGAGAAAGGGAGTGCGCGGCAAGGTTCTGCAGAGCGGGCCATAGCCGTGGGGGCCAGCGTGTCGGCTCGGGCGCGCGGCTGCAATACGTGCGCTTTGGGCGCGTCCAGTGCACGCACTGGGTGTGCTCGACAAAATGCACTCTGGACCAGAGAAGAAAAATTGAGAGTAGGGCTCAAAATATTTAGTGAATGAAATATATTTTTGCATAAAAGTGATTTAAAAACATCACATGACATCTCCAAATTTTTGTGGAAATTTTAAGTGAATCTATCAAATGGTTGTAGTTCAAATATGGCCATTTAACCTTGAAAAACTATTTTCAAGAAAGTAAAGATCAAGCAATTAAGTTAGTTAATTAGTTATACTGATAAAAGGAAAGTTTTTCTTGAGAGGTTAAACAAGTCCAATAACATATTTGAAAAGTTTTCTCTTTGGGAAAAACTCATCATAACAGGGAAGGAAATGATTTAAAAAAAATCAAAATGGAGCTCAGAAATCCAAAGTTTTAATTCCTGGCAAAATTTTAACTTAATAAAACAAGGCCAAATTTTTTTGGGGTGTCACAATTTCCTGTCATATCTTGCATTTTGCATCCCGCATCGCATCCCGCATAGCATATCATCATTGCATCATATCGCTTGATCCTTGCACGTGGTTGATTGTGTCCTTGTTGCTTGTTTGTCTTGTTTGGGTAGAGCCGGGAGACGATTTCGCTAACAAGGAGCCCGTTGAGTTTGCTTTTGAGGTTCCAGTCAACTCTGACAACTGTGCAGGTAAGATGATCATACCCTCAAAATCACTACTATCTTTGCTATGCTAGTTTGCTCGCTCTTTTGCTATGCCATTGCTATGATGCCTACCACTTGCTTGCAAGCCTCCCAAATTGCCATGTCAAACCTCTAACCCACATTGTCCTAGCAAACCGTTGATTGGCTATGCTACCGCTTTGCTCAGCCCCTCTTATAGCGTTGCTAGTTGCAGGTGAAGATTGGAGGCCGTTCCTTGTTGGAACATTTATTTACTTGTTGGGATATCATTATATTGCTATGTTATCTTAATGCATCTATATACTTGGTAAAGGGTGGAAGTCTCGGCCTCTCGCCTAGTGTTTTGTTCCACTCTTGCCGCCCTAGTTTCCGTCATATCGGTGTTATGTTCCTAGATTTTTGCGTTCCTTACGCGGTTGGGTTATAATGGGAACCCCTTGATATTTCGCCTTGATTAAAGCTTTTCCAGAAATGACCAACATTGGTCTTACCATTTGTCACCTAGCATTTTCCTTCCCTTGAGTTCTGCAGACTCAAGGGTCATCTTATTTTAACCCCCCCGGGCCAGTGCTCCTCTGAGTGTTGGTCCAAACTGTCAGCCGCCGGTGGCTACCAGGGGCAACTCTGGGCTGTCCTACCGGAAGTTTGGACAATCTGAGTGTGCCCTGAGAAAGAGATATGTGCAGCTCCTATCGGGATTTGTCGGCACATTCGGGCGGTGTTGCTGGTCTTGTTTTAACCTGTCGAAGTGTCTTGAGTTACCGAGATACCGAGTCTGATCGAAATGTCTTGGGAGGAGGTCTATTCCTTCGTTGACCGTGAGAGCTTGTCATGGGCTAAGTTGGGACTCCCCTGTAGGGATTGAACTTTCGAAAGCCGTGCCCGCGGTTATGGGCAGATGGGAATTTGTTAATGTCCGGTTGTAGATAACTTAAACCTCAATTTAATTAAAATGAATCAACTGAGTGTGTAGCCGTGATGGCCTCTTCTCGGCGGAGACCGGGAAGTGGACACGGTGTTGGGGTAATGCTTTCCGCAGGATTGCCTCTTTAGTTATGCGCTCGAGCTTTGCCTCCTCTTCTCGCTCTCTTTTGCGATTAAGTTAGCCACCATACTTGCTAGTCGCTTGCTGCAGCTCTACTCATATATTTACCTTGCCATACCCAAAGCTTAAATAGTCTTGATCGCGAGGGTGCGAGATTGCTGAGTCCTTCTGGCTCACAGATTACTATTACACCAGATGCAGGGCCCGATGATTCCGCTCCAGGAGACGCGTATGAGCTCAAGTGAGAGTTCGACGAAGACTCTCAATGATACTATGTTTCCTTTCCCGACGATCAGTAGTGGTGCCCAGTTGGGGGTTATTGCGACCGTTGTCGCATGTTGGGTTCTCTTTATTTTGGCGCCGTAGTCGGGCAATGAGTGTTTTGTATGATGTAATGTTATTTATGTAATTGATTGACGTGGCGAGTGTAAGCCAACTATGTTATCTCCCCTTTTATTATCATATAACATGGGATGTTGTGAAGATTGCCTAACTTGCGACATATGCCTTCAATGAGATTATGTCTCTAAGTCGTGCCTCGACACGTGGGAGCTATAGTCGCATCGAGGGTGTTACAAGTTGGTAATTAGAGCCTTCCCCGACCTTAGGAGCCCCATTGCTTGATCGTTTTTAGCAACCGAGTTGTGTCTAGAAAAAAATGTTTTGAGTCATTTAGGAATTATATATCGGAGAGTTTAGGAATTCTTTTTACTTCCCAGTCTCCTCATCGCTCTGGTAAGTCATCCTGACGTAGAGTTTTGACTCTTCTCTTCTCAAATTTCACTAAAAAAAATTTTAGGATCACGTGGGTATCTTGGAATCGTTCCGATGGTTTTATGATGAGAACATTGTCTTGGTGCCTCCTGTCAGGGGTTTAGTGGAAGTGTCCCGGGGAGTTGAGCTCTGAGGTGTTGTCATCATAATTTTATCGTTGCAATTCTGGAATACCTGAGTTTAGTACGCCGACATCGAAAATCTCTTTTATGCAGTTCGTTGGTGAGATAACCTCGACGCCACCCAGTACTGGGGCGGGAGTTCGGGAGTATCGCCATAACTTGTATAACGGATGCTTTCCGAAGGTTGAGGTAGATGGTTTCCGAAGGTTTCTTGGTTATGTGTTGAAGGATGGATACAACTGGATGTAGGATTTGCTAGTTTGGGTGAGATATTATGCTTCCCCTGTATCCCCAACACCGGATTGCATAACCGGAAAGGTTCGGGAGTTTCATAGGTGGGAATTCTAGTAGCTCTAGTTTTTTTTCTTCCACGGATATTGGTTTGAGATTGGGATTTCTTACCGATTATTCGTTCTTGATCCGTACCTTGTTGGTTTATTTCTCTACCTTAATTCTACGTGGCTTCTCAATTTATGGACATGTGACCATTTCAAGAGGAATGCATTCGTTCATTTTGTTCGGATGTGAAGACTATATGTTGCAATTTTCATTCCGTTGGATTCAGCTTCAATATTTGTCTATCAATGTGCTAATGGTGGTCAACCTCTTCAGGATGGCTCCTCCAGCGCGCACGACTCCGAATCCTGATCCGCCACCACCTCCACCTCCTCCGGAGGCATGGCAAGCCGTGATGGCCGCAACCAATGCAAACACACAGCTGATCATGCAAAATCTTCAAGAGCGCAATCAAGGCAGTCAAGGGAATCAAGGCAGCAATCAGAGTCACTTTGCTACACCCAACCAGTTCCTTGCTAATGGGCCAAAGACTTTCAGCAATTGTGTTGAGGCAACCGATGCTGACGATTGGCTTGTGGATCTGTGTAAGCATTTCGAGTGCAGTAACGTCAGGCCTGAGGACTTTGTCAAGTTCGCTTCCTTCCAACTCAAAGATCAAGCTGCAGAATGGTTCCAGCAGTACAAGGACTCGAGAGGTGGACGTGCTATCACTTGGGATGATTTCCGTCGAGATTTCCGAGCTCATCATATTCCTCAGAGCGTGGTTGAAAGCAAGCGTGAGGAATTCCGCAATCTGAAGCAAGGCTCTTTGTCTGTCTATGACTACAACAAGTTGTTTCAAAAGCTCGCCCGCTTTGCCAAGCAGGACATCCCTGATGAGAAGAGCATGCTATATCAGTTCAGGGGTGGTCTCAGAGAAGATATTCAGCTCGCTCTTGTTCTCTTTGAGCCCTTGAGGCACAATGAGTTCTACAACATGGCACTGAAGCAAGAGGCTGCTCAGTTGAGGTGTGATGCTTCCAGGAAGTGAGTCAGAGATGTTACTCCTTCTTCCTCTACTCAAGTGGCCAAGCAGCAGAAGTTTTGGCTTCCTCCTCCTCCGTTCCGTCAGCCGTATCAGCAGAAGAGCAAAGGTGGCAGTGGTTCTTCAACCCACCCATCCCTGGCTTTCAGAACAAGACTTCGTCTCAAGCTCCAAGATCGAGTGCTCCGTATCACCGTCCCCTTTCAGAGGTCATGCGCAACAAGTGCCAACAGAAGGGTCACTATGCCAACAAGTGTTTCAACCAGAGGCGTCTTCCTCCTCCTCCTCCTGTCAGATCGGCAAGTACAGCTGTGGTCAAGCATAACCCCAAGCATGCCAAGGTCAATTTGATGAATGCAGCTTAGGCAGAGGACTCGTCGGATGTGATCATGGGTAACCTTCCTGTTAATGATATACCTGCAAAAGTTCTTTTTGACACTGGTGCATCGCATTGCTTCATCTCGAAACCTTTTGCATCTAAGCATGAGTTGACTTCCCAAGTTATGCATAAACCGTTAGCAGTCGTCTCTCCGGGTAAATGTTTGCTTGCTAATCACGAGATTCCAGATATTTCTATCATGATGGGTGATTTCAAGTTTCTGGCTTCTCCAATGGTTCTTCGTAACTCGGATATTCATCTTATTCTCGGCATGGATTGGCTTTCTAAGCACAAGGCTCAGCTTGATTGTGCAGCCAGGCAGATTCAATTGACTCATTCGTTTGAGGATGTAATTGTCTTTGCCGCTCGGGATAATACTATCCGTCTATTTTCTCTCAATGAGAAGGGTGAATTGGATGCCATCTCTCAAATTCCAGTCATTTGCGAATATCAAGACGTCTTTCCAGAAGAGCTCCCAGGAATGCCTCCGCACCGGCCAGTTGAATTCGTTATTGAACTTGAGCCTGGCACGGAACCTGTGTGCAAACATCCTTACAAGCTCGGACCTGAAGAGTTGAAAGAGCTGAAGAAGCAACTCGATATGCAAGAGAAAATGGGTCTTATCCGGCCCAGTTCTTCTCCGTGGGGTTGTGGTGTTCTTTTTGTGAAGAAGAAGGATGGAACGGACCGACTTTGTGTTGATTACCGTTCGGTGAACAAGAAGACCATCAAGAACAAATACCCACTTCCCAACATCAATGAGCTGTTCGAACAACTCAAAGGTGCCCAAGTATTCTCCAAGCTTGATCTCCGTATGGGCTATCACCAGATTCGCATTCGTGAAGAAGATATTCCCAAGATAGCATTCAGAACAAGCTTTGGTTCATATGAATACACTGTCATGTCTTTTGGCCTCGCCAACGCTCCTCCGACGTTCTCTCGCATGATGAACTTCATCTTCAACGCCTACACCAATGACTTCGTTTTGGTCTATCTCGACGACATTCTGGTTTTCTCGAAGAACAAGGAAGATCATGCCAAGCACTTGTGTTTGGTTCTCGATAAGCTCAGAGAACATCAGTTCTATGCCAAGTTCTCCAAGTGTGAATTTTGGCTCGATGAGGTTCTTTATCTTGGTCATATCATCTCTGCCAAGGGCATTGCCGTGAATCCTGAGAAGGTGTCTGCAATTGTGAATTGGGAACCTCCTCAGAACGTGAAGCAACTCCGCAGTTTTCTCGATCTCGCAAGCTATTGCCGAAGATTCATTGAAAACTTTTCTAAGATCGCGAAGCCTCTCTCAAATCTTCTTCAGAAGCACGTCAAGTACGTTTGGTCTCCGGAGTGTGACATTGCTTTCAACACTTTGAAAGAGAAGTTGATCACTGCTCCAGTGCTGACTCCACCTAATGAATCCAAGCCGTACGAGGTCTTTTGTGATGCCTCTCTCCAAGGTCTTGGCGCAGTATTGATGCAAGAGAAGAAAGTTGTTGCTTATACATCTCGCCAGTTGAAGCCTAATGAGAAGAACTACCCCACTCATGATCTCGAGTTGGCGGCAGTTGTGCATGCTCTTTTGACTTGGAGACATCTTCTATTGGGAAGAAAAGTGGACATTTTCACTGATCACAAGAGTCTCAAGTACATCTTCACTCAGCCTAATCTCAACCTCAGACAAACTCGATGGGTCGAAATGATTCAAGAGTATAATCCGAGTATTGAGTATACTCCAGGCAAGGCTAATGTGATTGCTGACGCTTTGAGCAAAAAGGCTTACTGCAACAGTCTGATTCTCAAGCCTTATCAACCCGAGCTTTGTGAAGCTTTCCGCAAACTTAATCTGCAAGTTGTTCCTCAATGTTTCCTCGCCAACCTTCAAGTATCTCCTACCTTAGAAGACCAGATTTGCCAAGCCCAGTTTCTTGATGCTATGGTGAAAAAGGTGAAGATTGGGATTGCCAAGAGTCAGTCCAAGTACAAGTGCTACCGCCTTGATGATAAGGACACTCTTTTCTTCGAGCATCGTATTGTTGTGCCCAAAGGTGACCTCCGTAAAGTGATCATGAACGAGGCTCACAATTATCTCCTCTCCATCCACCCTGGGAGCACGAAGATGTATCAGGACCTTAAGCAAGCTTATTGGTGGACTCGAATGAAGCGCGAGATCGCTCAATTCGTGAATGAATGTGATGTCTGCAGAAGAGTGAAGGCAGAACACCAAAGGCCAGCAGGTCTCCTCCAACCTCTTGCCATTCCAGAATGGAAGTTTGACCACATTGAGATGGACTTCGTGACTGGGTTTCCTAAGTCCAAGCGTGGCAATGATGCTATATTCGTTGTCATCGACAAACTCACCAAAGTGGCTCACTTTCTGCCTATCAAAGAGTCGATCACTGCAGCTCAATTGGCGGAACTCTATACCTCTCGTATTATCTCTCTGCACGGTACTCCACAAGTGATCTCTTCAGACCGTGGTAGCATCTTTACCTCCAAGTTTTGGGATTCTTTTCAGAAGGCCATGGGCACCAACATCCGCTTCAGCACTGCTTTCCATCCTCAAACAAGCGGTCAAGTCGAGCGTGTCAACCAGATTCCTGAAGATATGCTCAGGGCTTGTGTGATCTCCTTCGGCATGAAGTGGGAGGATTGTCTTCCTTATGCTGAATTCTCCTAAAACAATAGTTTTCAAGCAAGTTTGGGCAAGGCCCCATTTCAAATTCTGTATGGCAGGAAGTGCCGTATCCCTCTCAACTGGTCTGAAACCGATGAACATCAGCTTTTGGGTAATGAATTAATCACAAAAGCAGAAGAAATGTGCAAAGTCATTCGTGATAACCTCAAAGCGGCCCAATCCCGCCAGAAGAGCTACTATGATAGTAAGCACCGTGATTTGGCTTTTGAGATCGGAGATCATGTTTACCTCCGTGTCTCTGCTATGAAAGGTACTCGTCGCTTCGGTATCAAAGGGAAGCTTGCCCCTAGATACGTGGGACCTTTCAAGATTGTCAGCAAGAGAGGCGGCCTCGCCTATCAAGTCGAGCTTCCTTCAAACTTTGCAAATGTTCATGATGTGTTCCATGTCTCTCAGCTTCGAAAGTGCTTCAAGACTCCTGACCGCACCGTCAACTTCAAGGACATTGAGCTCCAAGAAGATCTCTCTTATCGTGAGCACCCAGTTGCTATTCTTGAAGAGACTGAACGCAAGACTCGCAACAAGTCAATCAAATTTCTCAAAGTCAAGTGGTCACACCATTCCGACCGTGAAGCTACCCGGGAACGCGAGGATCACCTCCGTTCTGAGTACCCGGCGTTCTTTCAGTCCTAGATCTCGGGACGAGATCCTTTCGTAGTGGTGGAGTGTTGTAACACCCCGGATGTAACTTTCCCAATTTGTACTCCAACTCTTGCCGTTTCCGGCGTTAAGTTATGTTTATTTCCTCGGGTTTGGGTCTTTGTCTCCGTGTGTTGTTCTTGTTGTCATGCATCTCATATCATGTCATCATGTGCATTGCATTTGCATACGTGTTCATCTCATGCATTCGAGCACTTTCCCCGTTGTCCGTTTTGCATTCCGGCGCTTCGTTCTCCTCCGATGGTCATTTCTAGATTTCTTTCGTGTGTGGGGTTTAAATATTTCCGGATTGGACCGAGACTTGCCATGCCGCCTTGGTTTACTACCGGTAGACTGCCTGTCAAGTTTCGTATCATTTGGACTTCGTTTGATACTCCGACGGTTAACCGAGGGACCAAAAAGGCCTCATGTGTGTTGCATCCCAACACCCCTCCAATTTGTCCCAAAACCCACCAGACTCTGCTCCATGTACTAGAGCGTTCGATCACGATCACGTGGCCGAAAACCGCACCTCATTTGGACTCTCCTAGCTCCCTCTATGCCTATTTAACCCCCCCCCATTCCAAATCCGAATCTCTCCCAGTCCAACCCTAAAAAAAAGATCTTCGCGCCGCGCCGGACACGTCCGTGCCGGCCGGACAAGTTGCCGCCGCCCGCGACGAACCAGGGCGCGCCACATGTCCTGGGCGGGTCCCCAGTTCGCCGCGCCGCCCGAGGCCCGGCCGGCCCGCCTCAGGCCCCCGCGGCCCACATCGCGT
>NC_057812.1:394351393-394572302 GCF_018294505.1 Triticum aestivum | reverse complement strand
CACGCCTCTCTCGCGCCCGACGCCGCCGTACCGCGCCACCCTCCGCCGCGCCTGCTCCGGTCGCTGCACGACCTCGCCGGAGAGGAGCGCCGCTCGCCTCCGTCCGCCGCCGCTCGCCTCCGTCCGCTGCCGCTCGCCTCCATCCGCCGCCGTCGTCTCGTCCCACCTCGCTGTCCCGCGTTCCTGTGGCCGGATCCGGCTCCAGAGAGCTCAGCCGCCTCCTCCACGCCCTACTCCGGCCGGACTCCGGCGAGACTCTGGCGAGTGCATCGGGAACCGCGCTGGATCTGGATCTGAAAAATCCCCTCGGTTGACTTTTTCTCCTCCGAACCCTAATTTTTATGCATACTTTGACCTGTGATATCTCCGCATCCGTAGCTCCGATTTCGGCATATAGTATATCAAAATGTTCGCCTCGAGGAGTACATCATTTCATTCCATTGCATCATTTTCATTTGAGTTCATCTTGATGCCTGTAATGCTGTTAGAAGAGGCCTTCGTGAGTTAATTGTCAGATCTGCTAGTTCATCTTAGACTTTTGTCATTTTTGCCATGATTGTTGTGTGCATGATATGCCTATGAGTCCTTCATATGTTTTGTTTAGGATTTTGTCTTATTTCCAGAGGTGCAACCCATGCATTTTTGTGATGTGTGTGGGGACTTGTGCAAGCTTGCAAAGTGAGGCATCCGGTAAATCGGTTTTCAGGGGCTTAGTAGTTTTCACTAAGTCTGGGATTATTTTGTTCATGATGCCATATGTCCAAGTTGTTTCCTAGTGATCCGTGCCTCTTTTGAGGATGATCAGTAAAGGAGTTTTGTTAATATTGTTATTATCTATCCATCCATACCTTTGTTTGAAATTATGGAGCACCCTAGCTTGAGTCAATCGAGCTCTACTTTTGCTACGTTGCGAATCTGGGCAGATCGTCAACTTGTTTGCGATTTTGCCGATGCTATTGTAGTTGATCCGTGCATGCTATGCCATTGTTCTTGCCATGTCTAGCTTGAATTTTGTGCCTTCTTAAAGGATGTATGCTTGTCTTGCCATGACTTGCACCGTGGTGAGTGCATCGAGCTCGTAAACATGCCTTCGTGAGTTATATTTAAGCATGTCCCAGTTTTCACTAAGTCTGAAAACTGATTATGTTTTTGCTATGTTCATGTGCTTGTTACTATATTTTGTGATCCCTTTTGGCTCAAGGTCACTAAGGGATTTTTGTTAATCTTGTTGAGTAGCTCCATGCCATGTCTTTCTTTGTCATGTTCAGGTCCTGTAGCATGTTGTTTTGTTGCTCCGAAGAGGGCTATATGATCTGAAATTCCAGACAAGTGTTAATTTCACCAAGTCTCAGATCTGTTATCCATTTGCGTTTTTGCCATGCTTGTTTGAACCTGTTAATGGATGAATTGGCCATAGCTCAGTGCTAGACTTTTGTTAAGCATCTTGTGTGCATCCCTGCCATGGTTTTTGTTGCCATGTTTGGGTGCCGTAGCATGTTCATCTCATTGCATTTAGATGCCTACTTGCTGTAAATTGCAGACCGGTGTCATTTTTGAAACGCTTGCCATTTCCAAACCGTAACTCCGATTCCGGCGTTCTTTATATCGTTTTCAAGCGATTTCATCTCATCTTTCCAGTGGCACACTTGGAATTCCAAGTTGAGGCCATCTTCATGCATTTCCTGTCATATCTTGCATTTTGCATCCCGCATCGCATCCCGCATAGCATATCATCATTGCATCATATCGCTTGATCCTTGCACGTGGTTGATTGTGTCCTTGTTGCTCGTTTGTCTTGTTTGGGTAGAGCCGGGAGACGAGTTCGCTAACGAGGAGCCCGTTGAGTTTGCTTTTGAGGTTCCAGTTAACTTTGACAACTGTGCAGGCAAGATGATCATACCCTCGAAATCACTACTATCTTTGCTATGCTAGTTTGCTTGCTCTTTTGCTATGCCATTGCTACGATGCCTACCACTTGCTTGCAAGCCTCCCAAATTGCCATGTCAAACCTCTAACCCACATTGTCCTAGCAAACCGTTGATTCGCTATGTTACCGCTTTGCTCAGCCCCTCTTATAGCGTTGTTAGTTGCAGGTGAAGATTGGAGGCTGTTCCTTGTTGGAACATTTATTTACTTGTTGGGATATCATTATATTGCTATGTTATCTTAATGCATCTATATACTTGGTAAAGGGTGGAAGGCTCGGCCTCTCGCCTAGTGTTTTGTTCCACTCTTGCCGCCCTAGTTTCCGTCATATCGGTGTTATGTTCCCGGATTGTTGCGTTCCTTACGCGGTTGGGTTATAATGGGAACCCCTTGATATTTCGCCTTGATTAAAGCTTTTCCAGCAATGCCCAACATTAGTCTTACCATTTATCACCTAGCCTTTTCCTTCCCTTGGGTTCTGCAGACTCAAGGGTCATCTTATTTTAACCCCCCCGGGCCAGTGCTCCTCTGAGTGTTGGTCCAAACTGTCAGCCGCCGGTGGCTACCAGGGGCAACTCTGGCCTGGCCTACCAGAAGTTTGGACAATCTGAGTGTGCCCTGAGAAAGAGATATGTGCAGCTCCTATCGGGATTTGTCGGCACATTCGGGCGGTGTTGCTGGTCTTGTTTTAACCTATCGAAGTGTCTTGAGTTACCGAGATACCGAGTCTGATCGGAATGTCTTGGGAAGAAGTCTATTCCTTCATTGACCGTGAGAGCTTGTCATGGGCTAAGTTGGGACTCCCCTGCAGGGATTGAACTTTCGAAAGCCGTGCCCGCGCTTATGGGCAGATGGAAATTTGTTAATGTCCGGTTGTAGATAACTTAAACCTCAATTTAATTAAAATGAATCAACTGAGTGTGTAGCCGTGATGGCCTCTTCTCGGCGGAGACCGGGAAGTGGACACGGTGTTGGGGTAATGCTTGCCGCAGGATTGCCTCTTTAGTTATGCGCTCGAGCTTTGCCTCCTCTTCTCGCTCTCTTTTGCGATTAAGTTAGCTACCATACTTGCCAGTCGCTTGCTGCAGCTCTACTCATATTTTTACCTTGCCATACCCAAAGCTTAAATAGTCTTGATCGCGAGGGTGCGAGATTGCTGAGTCCTTGTGGCTCACGGATTACTATTACACCAGATGCAGGGCCCGATGATTCCGCTCCAGGAGACGCGTATGAGCTCAAGTGGGAGTTCGACGAAGACTCTCAACGATACTATGTTTCCTTTCCCGACGATCAGTAGTGGTGCCCAGTTGGGGGTGATTGGGACCGTTGTCGCATGTTGGGTTCTCTTTATTTTGGCGCCATAGTCGGGCCATGAGTGTTTTGGATGATGTAATGTTATTTATGTACTTGATTGACGTGGCGAGTGTAAGCCAACTATGTTATCTCCCCTTTTATTATCATATAATATGGGATGTTGTGAAGATTGCCTAACTTGCGACATATGCCTTCAATGCGATTATGTCTCTAAGTCGTGCCTTGACACGTGGGAGCTATAGTCGCATCTAGGGTGTTACAGTGGCGCTGGAAGGTGATAGCCGCTTTCAGCAGACTGAATGGCGCCCAAACATAGCTGTGAGGTGGACCCTCGCACCGACCAACGCACGAAGGCCAGAAACACCCCTAGGATGCCGCCATGTTGAGTCTTGGGATGTGGACGCAGACGCGCAGCTCATCATCCTCGCCAGGACGAGGAGCTGCGCCAGGTGGTGGGCGGCGGCCACCGTGCATGATTCTTGCCTCTTAAAGCTCCTCGATCGCCTTCGTGATGAACTCCTGAGCACCAGGCACTCCACTCCTTGTGCCCTCATGAAGGAGGCGTGCGTTGAAGCATGCCTCCACGTGGTGCCCGAGTGCCTCCCTCGTGACATTGGTTAGGTCTGAGGCCCTCCAGTAAAGAGACCCCGAGCCCAGCTTAAGGAGGGTGTCGGACGTGCCTTTCTATGCGAGAGAGGGAGGCGCCCCTTCCACGGGCGTGGGTCCTGAGGTGGTGCCGCCGGAGACACCCCTCTCCTGAAGCTCCTGGCTGCGCAGCTGCTTCTTGTTCTTGGGGACAACCTCAAGAGGGTAGATGGCGCCTTCATTATCTAGGTCTTCGTCCGCCGCAGCCTGGTAGGCGCACTCAAGAGAGCACACCTCGTCCTTTTCCTTGCAGGCGACCGTGATGACGCCGCAGCTTCCTGTCATCTTGAGGACATTGTAGCTGTGATGAGTTACTGCCATAAAATTGGCTAGGGATGGACACCCAAGGATGGCGTTGTATGGCAGGAGGATGTGGGCGATGTCGAAGTCGATGAAATCAGTGCGGTAGTTGCTGCGCTTGCCAAAGGTGACAGGGAGGCGGACCTACCCTATCAGGGTGGTGGAGCCATCAGTCACTCCTGAGAAGGGCTTGATTGGCTGCAGCTGATCATATGGCACTTGGAGGCGGTTGAACGTTTCGACGGAAAGGACATTGAGCCCTGCACCGCCGTCAATGAGGGTCTTGATGGCGAGGACGTTGCTGATGATGGGTGAGCAGAGCATCGGGAGGGTGCCGGCAGTTGCCGCGCAGTTGAGCTGGTTGGATCAGCTGAAGGTAATGGTGTACTTGGACCACCTGAGCGTGCGCGTGACCTCGAGCGTGGGGAGGGCCGTGTTCACCTCATGAGCAAGCTGCTTGAAGATGCGTTCGGAGCCTGGGTCCTAAGCGCCACCCAGGATGCAGGCGACGGTGCAAGGCTCCTAGAAGCCCCCGACCCCCTCGTCCTGGTGATGGTCGTCGTTCCTTCTTGGTGGTGGCGGCAGCGGAGGGAGGCCGGCGTTGCCCTGAGGGTGGTCCTCCATGACCAATCTGGCCCCTAGCCGAACACCATTCCAGAGACCAGTACGGCTCCAGAATCGAGTGGGCAACCCCCTTTGAAGGAGGGGGGAGCACCGACTCCACCAGCAACATACACTATTCTGGAGGCACCGGACACCCTGACGGAAGCACTTCGACGTGCTTCCGTCGTGGAGGAGCACTGTACCTTGATGGGTTCGGTGGTTGAGAAGATTCAGTCCGCCAAGAGCTGGCAGAATGGAGCCTTTACCAGCCTACTGATAGGCTTTGAGGTATGCGACGTAAGACGACTTTTATATGAAAACACTTGTGCCTATATACATATAGTAGCCCCTGAGACTATGTTCGGTTTTGGAAAAAGCCGAACAGAGGATCAAATAAATATCGTAGAAGGTGACTCACATATCTATTAAATGTACATGGTTCACTATTGGCAGTGACCACCCAGGCTGCTGAAGTTTCCGAGCTCAAACGGAAGCTGAAGTTGGCCGATGATGACCTCAACCGTATTAACAAGCGATATGATGAGGCACAAGGTACGTACTTGTACGATTGAAATTATATTCTGGTGTGGAGTTTTGAGATAACACACATTCTTGTGTAAATGATTTGCAGGTAGTGCGGCCGATATTGACACTCTTGAGGGCACCCTATCACAAGCGGCTGCTGATAAAGCGGCTACGGATTTAAAGGCCGAGCAGGCCACTCATCGCCAGTATGACGAGAGGGTGATCGAAGTCGAGCAAGAGCTCAAGGGCTTCTCACTCTTTTATTTCTTGAAGTTTTGTTGCCCAAAACAAATTTCCTTGTTCGATTTTGGGCAAGAATATGCTGGTACAAACCTCGGGATCATTAATCAGGAGTAATCTAGTCTGCCAAAATCTGGAAATCGATATCAACGGAGTCTGTTTGCCAACTTCTTTGATAATCATTGAGTCTGATAAGTTGGATGTTATATTGGGTATGAATTGGTTGACCCAATATCAAGTCTGCATAAACTGCGCGACCCGCGAAGTCACTTTGACCAGTCAGAATGGGCAGACTACAAAATTCTATGCTCGCAGAAGCATACCCAAGAAAGAAATGGCTTTCACCGTTGTGACTGAATTGGAATTTATTCCTGTGGTCAGTGAGTTTCCAGATATATTTCCCGAAGAATTGCCAGGCATGCCACCCGACCGCGAGCTTGAGTTTGCAATAGATCTTGTGCCCGGAACCGCACCATTATACAAGAAGTATTACCGGATGCCCTCATCGGAATTAGTGGAGCTAAATAAACAACTTTATGAAATTCTCCAGAAAGGATATATCCGTCCCAGCTCGTCACCATGGGGATCACCTGCTATTTTCATGGACAAAAAGGATGGCAGCGTCCGCATGTGTGTGGATTACCGTCAGCTGAATGATGTCACCATCACAAATAAATATCCACTACCAAGGATTGATGATCTGTTTGATCAGCTCAGTGGGGCCAAAGTATTCTCCAAGATTGATCTCAGGACAGGGTATCATCAAGTCAAGATTAGAAAGGAAGATATTCCTAAGACCGCATTCACTACTTGGTACGGTCTTTATGAATATACATTTATGTCCTTTGGTCTCACCAATGCCCCTTCCTTCTTCATGCATATGATGAACGAAGTATTCATGGACTTCCTCGATAAATTCGAGGTAGTCTTCATCGATGACATACTCATTACTCCCTGAATGAAGAAAATCACATGGATCACCTCCGAGCAGTGCTACAACGGCTCCGCGATCATCAGCTATATGCCAAATTCAGTAAGTTTGAGTTTTGGCTCAAGCAAGTTGGATTTCTTGGACACGTTCTATCTACCGAAGGTATAGCCGTGGACCCAAGCAAAGTAAAGGATGTGCTCGATTGGTTGCCACCCACAACCCTATCACAGATCCAGAGTTTTCTTGGATTAGCCGGGTATTATCATTGTTTCATTGAAGGGTTTTCCAAGATTGCTAAGCCCATGACAGAGCTGCTCAAAAAGGATAAGAAGTTTGAATGGACCAAGGACTATGAGAAAAGTTTTAATGAGTTTAAGATACGGTTGACGATCGCACCTGTGTTAACTCTTCCAGATATCTACCGCAGTTTTGATGTGTATTGTGATACTTCCAGACAAGGACTTGGATGCGTACTTATGCAAGAAGACAAGGTAGTAGCATATGCATCGTGACAGCTACGACCCCATGAAGGAAATTATCCTACTCATGATTTGGAATTGGCTGTGGTGGTTCATGCTCTAAAAATTTGGAGACACTATCTCATCGGGAAGGGGTGCCAAATTTTTACCAATCACAAAAGCCTCAAGTATATATTTACTCAGCCAGATTTAAACCTCCGTCAACGAAGGTGGCTTGAGTTGGTCAAGGATTATGATCTTGGAATAAACTACAACCCGGGTAAGGCCAACGTGGTCGCCGATGCGCTCAGTCGAAAGCCTGTCAGCCTAAATGCCATATTGGAATCCTTGCCTCCTGAACTTCAAGAGGAGATCGCTCAGCTCAACCTGGTCATAGTTGATGCTGGCCTCGCTAATATTTTAGAAGTTGCCCCCACACTTGAGGAAGAAATCCGCAAGGCCCAGCCAGCTGACATCGATCTATAGAAACGTGTCAAGAGTACGATGGCAGGACAGACTCCAGACTTCTCGAAGGATAAATTCCGTACTCTCCATTTCAGTGGAAGGATTTGTGTACCCAATCATTCGGACTTAAAGAAGAAAATCCTGACAGAAGCACACGAATCCCCATATTCTATTCACCCTAGAGGTACAAAAATGTATGAAGACCTCTGACAAATATTTTGGTGGGATGGTATGAAGAAAGATATTGCCTATTTTCCGGCATGTTGCGACATATACAACAAGGTAAAGCGAGAGCATCAGAAGCCAGCCGGACTTCTCCAACCACTACCAGTCTCACAATGGAAATGGGATGATGTCTACAAGGATTTCATAACAGGACTACCTAAGACTCAGCGAGGCAATGATGCAATATGGATCATAGTGGACACCTTAACCAAGTTTGCTCACTTTATCCCGGTCAGAACCATATATCGAGCAGACCAACTCACATAGCTGTATGTATCCAGGATAGTCAGTCTGCATGGAGTACCCGAAACCATCACTTCTGACCGAGGTTCCCTTTTTACCTCCACTTTTTGGTCACGTCTCCATCAAGCCTTGGGGACAACACTGAAATACAGTACCGCTTATCATCCTCAGATTGATGGACAGACGGAGCGGGTAAACCAAATACTCGAAGATATGTTGCGAGCCTGTGTTTTGGCCCAAGGGCCCAAATGGGAAGACTGCTTGTCGTATGCCGAGTTTTCTTATAACAACAGCTTCCAGACCAGTCTAAAGATGTCACTGTACAAAGCTTTGTATGGCCGTAAGTGTCGCACTCCGTTAAATTGGTCTCAAACTGGAGATAGCCGTTTCTTCGGAACAGATCTCATGATGGAGGCTGAGAAACAAGTTAAGGATATTAGAGATAGATTGCAATTGGCCAAATCTCGACAGAAGAGTTATTATGATGCAAAGCACCGACAAATCAGTTTTGAACCCAGAGAACACGTATATGTCCGAGTCACTCCTATGAAAGGAGTCAAGAGATGTCAGACTCGTGGGAAGTTGGCACCTAGATTTATTGGTCCATTTCCAGTCATGTCCCAAGTGGGCACTGTTGCATGTCAGTTGGAACTACCCCTGAATTGTCAGACGTGCACAACGTGTTTCATGTTTCCCAGTTGAGGCGATGCATATCGCCGCCTGAGAAAAAGACTGCTATGACTGAAATAGAGTTGGCAAGGGATTTGACATATGAAGAGAGACCCATTAGAATTTTGGATCAGATGGAAAGAGTCGCTCGCAGTAAAGTAAGGAAGTTTTACAAAGTTCAGTGGGAGCATCAAACGGAGTCAGAATCAACATGGGAACGATAAGAATTTCTAAGGGCACATTATCCAGAATGGTTTTCCCAAGCAACTGAATGTCAAGGACGAGATTCATTCTAAGTGGGGGAGGTTTGTGACAGCCTGGTTTTTGCCCTCCTTCATTTGCCTGATTTTCATTTGGTTTGATTTTGAAATTTGGAGTTTTTGAATCTTTTCGTATGGACTTAAACACTTGGGTACCCTTGGCTTTCACCCAAGTGCCTCATTTCCCTCTCTAATCATCATTCACTCACTGGTTCTACCCAAAATAATATTTGGAATATTTTTCTTTAATGAAAAATATTCATTTTCCCCTCCAAAACTCTAGCTAGTTCAATGTGCTCCAAAGCAACCCCAATTTTTATTGCCCACGAAAATCTGAGAAAATTCACGAATATTCTCTGAAACCGAGGGCACTTTCCCGAGCAAAAATATTGTACCACGTTTTGGAATATTTTGGCTACAGAAAATATTTTCTGTTCTGGATAGAAATGGTGGTTTCTACAACAACTACCATTTTACTTGCCCCATTGTGACTGATTTTTCTTGTGCATCATCACCTTAATAGATGATTGCTAGCCTCCAAAGCACAGCCTCCAAATCCTAGCCATTTAACCTCAGTAACCTCTCAAAGTTACTGATCAGAAACTTACCAAACGTGTGAAATCTTTTCTACTACATCTGAAGTCAAACCAAAGCATGGTAATCTTCAAAACTACCACGAACAACAAGCCAGACATGACCTTTGGATGTTGGTCGGCCTGAGGGAAGAGTTCACGCGGTGACCACACGTGTCCATGATGCCAGCCTGTGTGTCGATGCGCTCTGAGTGCCGCCGAGCGCTCTGTTTCACATGTGCTCGCTTCCCCAACTGCCATGGCGCCAAACCACAGCACCATCTTCATCTCAACTCCCTTAACTCCCCCTTGGCAGTGGCCGATGCCGGAGCTCGCCGCAGCGAGCACGGGCACGGTCCGGCCAACATAACAGTGCAGTGCGCACTATGCTCGTCGCCTTCTCCTTGATCCTGTGCTTGTCTCCGTTCGCACACAGTCCCCGCGTGAGCTGCGTCGCCTTCTCCTTCTCTCACTGATGCCTCTCGTCGCCGGGCGCAGTGTCCAGGTGTCGCCGATAGAGCCCGGTCCACTCCTCGCTGCTCGCTTATAAATGGAGCCACCCCCAACCTCCTCGAACACCATCCTCCACTCCCACACACTCCACAAACGTGTAGATAGGTGTAGCCCGGTCGGGTAGGCCACGGGTCGCCGTCCCCGAGCTCGAGCTTGCCGGTGATCCTCTCGGGTCGCCACGGTAGCTCTAGGCCCTCCCAGGCCTGGGCGACACTTCCAGAGCCTCCGCCGCTCTTCGGTGAAGCCGTTCCGTCCACTTGGAGCCTCTGGAGTCGCTGCAGTTTGCCGTCGTCTTCGTCTCCAGCGACCTCCGCTCTCTGCCTGCGCTTGCGATGTCGAATCCGACACCGTCCGACCACCCCTAGCTACGCTACGGGTACGGGCAGGTGCGCCTCGATCCCTCCCTCTCGTTTTGGCCAAGGAGCCCTCGTCGCCGACGTGAGCTCCGACAAAGCCGCGACCCCCTCTATTTCCTTCTCCCCCTCCACCTCACCCGACTAGCGAGGCCCGCTAGTCAACCCCTCAGTACGCGCACGAAGCGGTACGAGTGTTGGCAGCCCGAGGCTTTACGCCCCTAGTTTGTTCCATATAAATTCAAATTCAATTAATTTCCAGAGAGTTTAAACAGCTATAACTCTTCAACCATAAGTCCAAATGAATTTATTCTCTTTTGCATTGTGTTCTTTGCAATGAAGTCGAACATCTCACCAAAAATGAGATTTTTCTGAGCTTTCTAGAATTTTTGGTGATTTTGAGAAGGGTTCTTGATATTTTCTTCCTGTGTTGAAAATTATTTTCAGAGGGTGAGGCTTGTGAACCTCATCTGCACTAAGGCAAGCCATAGCTACATTTTCACGGTGCCATTTCAATATTTATGATTTTCTTACTTAAATGAAAGATTTAAACTATGCATTTAAATAACTATTATGTTATTGATAATCTGTTAAGTCCTTGTTTTAGTTAATATGCTTGATTTACAGAATGTTTGAAACTAACTTAGTTGATAAAGAAACTAGGATTCATTTGTGATGATAAAATAATAACATTGTTGTGCATATGAGAAATTACTTGAAGTTATTTTCTTGCATGAGTAAAATAATAAAAATTTGCTAGAAAATATTCTGTTTAAAGTGAGGATTATCTTAACCAGAAAAGTGGCTCAGTTGTTGATGTTTATGCTTACTGTGAATATAGTTGACTCAATCATTTCCGTTAATATGTGATGCATATGTTAGTGTTGCATTTCATGGCATACTATGACACCGGTTATTTTTTACTTTAAGTTGAACCTGAATATAACTCAACTTGAATATATCGTTGGCCGGGTCATGGTGCCACTGAATCGAGTTTTTCCCAGTGCAACAACATTTGCCTTATGGGGGCCTTGATTCGGTCCGTTGTCATGCCTCTGGTAGGTGCCTCCAACTAGGGAAGGTTATCAGCATGCTTACCCTGGCCCGGTAAGCCAACATAACCTTGTGTGCCCATTGTTGAGATTATGGTACTGGGTTCCCTTGTGGGATCATTTAGGACACGACGGTGGTCGTTGTGTCTTTGGTAGACATAGGGCCACCCAGGACTAGCCCAGTGGGGATTGTGTCGGAGTGGCCGGGAGAGTGTCATGGCAATGGAGGGGTTTCGTCGGAATGTCATTGATCCACCCGAATGGGAGTACGAGGCCATGGGTTCCGTGGTGTGGGTACAGTGTGCTACCTCTGCAGAGTGTAATAATCTATCGATAGCCGAGTCCACGGTTACGACACGCTCGTAGTAGGTCACACCATGGGTCAACGTTTAATAAACTTTGCACAATAAGTTATGAACTTTGCACTATTGATGTTGGTGCAAAGCTATCGAGATGTTCAAGACCAAGTATTGGTCGTGGTTGTGATTGTCGTAAGGATCACGAGATACTTCGAGAGAAGACCATGATGATGGTATATTTGTGATCCAAGAACGATCACGGTTGGTAAGCCAGTCCCGAAGGACTTTATCCAAGAGCATGATCACAGCATGTTGAAGCATTATTGCATTATTAACTAGTTAATTATCATGATGTTGTTTATCATTATGATTATGGCTGTTGTGAGCTTGCAAGTACATTCAATGTACTCACCTGGCGTGTCATGCCAGATTTCAGTAAAGTCTCGTTGGAAAGGAGTGCTGCTCGAATCTAGATTGTGTCCACATTGGTGTCCCTGTGCTGTGGAGTCTCCTCTACGACGTTGTTCCGCTTCCGCGTAGTATTATGATCGAGGCCCTCTTTATGTTCACTAAATAATGTACATATTGTGTAGCCACACCGTGTGTGCCACTTGGCCTCGACACCTGTTGTAATATAAACTATGATCCTCTAGCATCAATAAAGCGGTTGCTTTCTATACCAAGATGTTGTGTGTTGCAAGAAGACATGGTCTCTGGGCTGGCAATGCAGGTAAACCGGTCGCTCTAAGCCGGGGTGCCACAGCTACTTTGGCCTAGTCAAGCGGATCGCCGATGCCCTACCCCGAATTGAAGCTACGAAGCGCTCCTCATGTATTGAGGGTGCCTGGATGGCCTTTGCCCGTGTTAAGATGCACTAGGCAAAGATGATGGTTGTCATCGTAGTTGTTGAGGGCCCACCTGAAGGCAAGGACTATCGCAAGCCGGAGCACTAATTTGAAGACATCGTGGAGTGTGCCCATTTAATAGAGGGTCAATGCTCAAAGGATATTATGTTTGAATGAACGTATTCGGGCTGCCTAGGATTTTGTGTTATGAAACAAGGCTTGTGTAATATACTTGTCTTTGATCTAAAATTATTTTCCTCCTGTGCGGCCAGTTTTATATATGGAAGTTTGCCAGTCATCGGCTTCAGCCCCCACGTAGATACTATGGGGATGTTCGGAATAGCACTTGACCACTCTTGAACCAACATGTTGGTTCGTAAAGGAGGTGATCATGCGGCAAACCAGGCACTCAGACTATGCGGCTTTATCACTCTCACTTAGCAAAAATAGAAGTTTGACAATGGGACTATAGATTAGCCCGTGGTGTTTGTTCGGCTATCTGAACTTGTATGCTTTTAGGCGCGTGACCAGGTAGAGGCCAGTCCTTCGTATAATATGAGAAAAAATCGTCAAAGATTTAGCAAGTCACCGAACCGCTGACCAGCTCTCGCTATATCATGACAGTCAGTTTTCGGCTTTCTCTAATGAGGTGTTTGACCGGACGAGTCAGAAACACAATCGCAATAGTTCTCCCTTTACTACCTTAGACGAACAAGCGGTACGTAAGGTGGTAACCATAGGAGCCGGGAAACCCAACTATTGACTAAAGACATGATTCGGAGCCGATGCATATAATGCGGCATTCGGGACGCTAATGTATACTATAAAAGTGTTAGGACTTTATGTTTTTGAAATTAATGTGGCCGAATAGAGCCCTTGGCAATCCATGCCGAGGTGTGTATGTCAATCTCTCTTCACGACAAGATATGGATTATGAAATAAGCCAATACCGAATATGGTTGGACAAAACTGTTTCCACTATATTCTGATTGATATGTCAAATGTGCTCTTACAGAAAATGCCATAATCATCAAGGCTATTTTACATGCCAAGAATTTGTGAAGAAGGCAAAGTTGTATACATGTCCTAATAGAGAAAAGGGTGGTCTTGAAGAACCATTGGGCACCCTGCCGCACGTCTACGTCGCTTTTCACCTTGGTGTAGGATCCTTTGAGAGGATCAATGATCGAGTATACATAAGGGGCCTGGAACAGGGCCCTTGGTACCGTCAAAAAGTTATTTGGGCTTTGAAGAACCTGAAAAACAAAGGAAAAATGGAAAAAATGGGAGAACATGAAAGTCGGAATAGGGTCGAGCCGTATTGTGGACTTTGTCTTTAGTGTGCCTCCGTACTTGCCCATGGTATTTTTAGTGCGTAGTTATGTACGCCTGGTGCATATGCCGCCATTAAGTCAGTGTGCTGACAGAGGCCGAATTGCTAATCTAGTTCTAGACGAACCAGACTCTCATTCTGTAGGGTAGACTAGACTCTTTTGATAGTGTCTGGTGGCTTAATGGGCGACGAAGTATTCGACTTGATAAGGCCACCATGCACCTCGGCTGCGAGGGCCGCAGTATGCTCCTCAGTACGGAGGGAGCACTCCGTGTTTCCATTGACTGTTATAACACCGCATGGTACGGGCATCTTAAGCTTGAGATAGACATAATGCAGGACTGCATTGAAATGGGCGAAACGGTTCGTCCGAGCAGTGCATGATAACCACTGCGGAAGGGGACGATGTCGAAAAGTAGATCTTTGCTTCGGAAGTTATCCGGTGAGCCGAAGACTACCTCCAGCGTTATTGACCTTGTGCTACAGGCCTGTGTGCGATGTATTACTCCTTTAAAGGCGGTTTTAGTGGGCTCGATTCTTGACGGATCAATGCCCATTTTGCAGACAGTGTCCTGATAAGGCAGGTTAAGACTGCTCCCGCCATCCATGAGGATTTGTGTAAGATGGAATCCATCAATGATTGGATCAAGGACCAATGCTGCTGAACCTCCATGACGGATACTGGTCGGATGGTCTCTACAGTCAAAAGTGATCGGACAGGCCGGCCATGGGTTGAATATTGGGGCGACTGGCTCTATGGCGTAAACGTCCCTTAGTGCGTGCTTGCGCTACCGCTTGGGGATATGAGTGGCGTAGATCATATTCACTATTTTTACCTCGGGGGAAAATTTCGTTTGGTCCCCTGTATTTTTTGGGCGAGGTTCATCATCATCTAGGTGGCCCTTTCCCCTTATGTTCAGCGTTTAGCTTACCGGCCTGTCTAAAGAACCAACTATTTATGTTGGTATGATTGGCAAGCTTGTCAGTGGTGCCATGGATCTGGCAAGGCCGATCTAGTATTCTATCCAAACTGGATGGACCATCTTTGTTTCCTTTGAATGGCTTCTTCTGCTGACCAGGTTTAGAGCCACTGTATCCTACATTCACCGCCGTGTCCTTGATATCTTCATTGTTTCCTCGACGCTTGTGTTTGTTGCGTCGTGTCCTACCGTTGCCATATCTGGCTTCGAAGGTGCTAGGGTCATCGGTGCTGTTGCTCCCGCGCAAAAGCGGCTCATGAGTGCGGTGAGAGCTGCCATGGACGTCGACTTTTCTTGGCCGAGGTGTCGGGCGAGCCACTCATCACGAATGCTGTGCTTAAAGGCCACAAGGGCTTTAGCGTCTGGACAATTGATGATTTGGTTCTTTTTAATTAAGAACCTAGTCCAGAGTTTGCGGGCTGAATCTCCGGGGTGTTGGACTATGTGACTGATGTCATCGGTGTCCGGAGGCCGGACATAGGTGCCTTGGAAGTTGTCTCTAAAGGCATCCTCCAAATCTTCCCAGCTGCCAATAGAGTTTTCTAGGAGGCTATTTAGTGAGTGTCGTGCTGGTATTTGATGGCATGGAGATTGTCACCACGGGCCATGTGGATATGGAGAAGGAAATCTTCAATCCATACCGGAGGATCTATCGTGCCATCATATGATTCACTGTTTACCGGTTTAAACCCTTCTCGGAACTGGTGCGACATTACCTCATTGGTAAAGCATAAGGGTTGTGTGGCACCTCTGTATCGGACAACGTCACACCGGAGCTCGGATGACATCCGTATGCAGTTTTCAGCACTAGTGAGGTTATGCCGGTCGTGCCAATCCTGACGGTCGTCTTCTCGCCTTGGGGCGCGCCCCCTTGATCCATAGATTGATCTTGTTTGGCCTGCTCTATTACTCAGGTCTTTTCGTAAGTCGTAGGTGTATCCTGGAGCCGCTGTCTCTCTGCCCTTACGGCAAGGTGGTGCGGGTTGGTATTTGGCATTAGTGGCCGTTTTATCTCACCCACGTGGTGGCCGGTCTGGTTCATCAGCGCGGTCATGTTTCAACCGGATTGGCAAGAAGGCCTCATCGTCGAATTGTGGGAGTAGCCGATGCTTTGGATAACTCTTGGTTGGGCGTTGTAGGCCATATTCTTCAGCAGCTAAGACATGGGTCCATCTGTCGTTCAGTGTATCCTATTCGGCTAGGAGCCATTGTGCTGCTTTTTAAGGCTTCTTGCGGTGGTGATTAGTTGGCGCTTAAATTGCTCCTGCTCGAGGGGTTCCTCTAGCATAATGAAATCTTCGTTGCTGAGGCTGACATCATCCTCGGAGAGCGGTACATAATTACTATCTGCCGAGTCCTCATTCCCGACCAGATCGTTGGGGTAAACTTGCCCCTCCTCCACATCATCCTGTTTGGATGTGGGTTCGACGGGGGCTTCGGGATCTTTGGCATCCTCTGGAGTGTTATTTTCTCCAGTGCCGGTGTTGCTATCTTTGCCACGACGCGATTTTGAGCGGCGTCGCTGGCATCGATGCTTCAGAGGTGCCTCATCAGGTTTGTCCTCCACCAGATCCTTCCTGTCTGCATCGTCATCCTCTTTCGGTGTATCCACCATATACACGCCGTAAGTGGAGGTGACCGTCCACCGTCCGGCAAAGGGAGGGTCTTGGCCTTGTGCGTCTCTGGAACCATTGTCCATGTCATCGATGTCTTCAGAGGAGTAATCTAGTATGTCGGTTATGTCCTCGATAGTGGCTATGAAGTGGGTGGTGGGTGGGACGTAAAATTCCTTGCTCTCAGCCCCTAGTCCGGGCTGGGCATAGTTCGGAGGCGACTCCTCTGTAATGGCGAGGGACTGCATCAAGTCTAGAGCCTCATTTAAGGGCGAGGGCTGGACGGGGAAACGAGAGTCTGCGGGGCTGGCCAGGGCAAAGGCTTCTTGGCCACGCTTGCTGGGCGCGGGCTTTGATAGTTCCATGATAGAGGGAACCCAGCCTGACTCCTGCCTGGCCGAAGACAAAATCGCCTCTAGATCCCCGATTGTGAATTTCACAGCTGAGAGTCCGGCGGGCTTCAAACTCCCATCTTCGAACCCAGTAGTTCACTCCTGATCTAAGGCCAGAGCGGTGGTTGGGGCCACGAACCCTTCGAAGATCAAATCTCCTCGGGTATCAGCGACATAATTTAGGTTCTTGAAACTGATCTGATGACCAGGGCGTAGTTGTTGATCTGTTCGAGGTGACCAATCAAGTTGACATGTAGAACGAAGCCGCCGAACACAAAAATATGGCTGCAGAGGAAAGTTTCCCTAGAAATAGCATCATTGTTGATGATCGAACGAGCCATCAAACATTCTGTCACCGGCACAGTGGAACTCTCAATGAAAGCACCAATGTCGGTGTCAAAACTGGCCGATCTCGGGTAGGAGGTCCCGAACTGTGCGTCTGAGGATCAAAGGTAACAAGAGACAATGGGGACACGATGTTTACCCAGGTTCGGACCCTCTTAATGGTGGTAAAACCATATGTCCTACTTTATTGTATTTGATGAGTATATGGTTTACAAGAGTTGATCTACCTCGAGATTGTAATTTATAAACCCTAGATGTCTAGCATGTATGAATTCTGATAGCCTCTACAGACTAAACCGTCCAGTTTATGTAGACACCAGAGGGGCCTAGGGTTGTACAAAGTTGGTTTACAGAGAAAGGAAAATACACATCTGAATATTTAAACTTGCTATCCACGCAAAGGAGAGTCCCATCTGGACACGGGGGCAAGGTCTTCTTCTTTGTATCTTCATGGCCCATCAGACCGGCCCATATCAAATAGCCCGGATACCCGAAGGCCCCTTAGTTTAGGACTCCCTCACCATACTCGTCATGGTTTTTCAGGCCTGAGCATGTACCACGGACACTTCTTTCAGCACGTCGCCTTGAAATACGGATACTTCCTCTTCCGACAGGCCAGTTAACAGACCTGCAACAACAGAGTTGTGACATTCTGAATTAAGGGGTTACACATGAGCACCTGGGATGGTTCTAAATAAGAGACGAAGACATATCAAACATGCCACCTTTAAGCCCCCTACCTATTTGGATAGTTTGTCTTTTTCCCCGTCTTGTTTATTCTTCCCAGATGCACTCGTTGCGACCTTTTTCATTTCCACCAATTAGGAAGTGACAATATTTAGCTATGCCTGATTTGCTTCTAGCTCCTGGGATAGCACGGTATTTTTCTCTTTGAGAATCTGCGGGTCATAGCGATCCTTAAATCAGTTTACATCACCGCTTCAAGTATCGGGGGCTACTGGCACATGACTATAAAAAATTGCATAAACTTTTACTTGTATATCCTTCGAGAATAGCTGAATGACTCCGGAAAGTTCGTCTCGAGCGGATCGGATATATGCATCCACCAAGCTGAGTGTGGTAAACTCTTGCTTGGAAAAGGCCAGAGTGCGCATAGCCTCTTTTAATCGACGGTGATTCATCACGCACTCCACTTCAGAATTCGTGACTATACGTCACCTGAATCCTCTTAAGGAGGTGGAACTGAAATTGCGTCGGCTCTCGTCTTAATTGGCGAGTCCAGCACCGGATTGGCAGACATTCGGCTCACTAAGGGTTTTCCCACCGTCTGCCGCATACTCCTCCTGACATCAAGGATAAAATGGAGACTTTTAATAATCCAGACTCATGCCTAGGCATGTATTAAGCAAACATACCTCTTGGAAGACTGTGGGGTTTCGGCAGTACTCCCGGTCCCTTTTCGTTTTGAATGACGGCCTTGCATAGGGGCCACCATTGAGGAGGTACGGTCCCTAGAGTGCCGATCCTATTAAAATATGGATCAGTACAACAGATAAAAATGCAAATAGGCATTTCCTTGTAAGAGCCCTCTGAATAATCACGATGCTAAAGGGATAGAGGTGGGAGTAGTCGGCGGGGATAGCCACTTCCGAGCCATGAAGGCTCGCTTGATAAAATACCCCATCATCGAACTCTATATATATGTCCGGATCGTCGCAAAAGCCAGGGTCTTCATCGCGGTTATGATCTTCTGGCTATGCAGCGGGACAGTGGACGTCCTTGGTCATTTTTCTCCATGACTAATTGTGGCAACAAAGGGCAAAGATGGTAATCGAAGTCTTGCCCATTCAATGGGGTTGTACATGGAATAGCCTTCCCGGTAGTTTAACCGTAGAAATTTTCTTTCTCACCCATATACAGATCGACCAAGATTGTGGCCAGTTCGGCTGGGGTATCCGGGCCCTTCGGTCTATAGCGGGACGCGTCATCTTCTCCGTTGTAACATCATAAGGGAGTTACTCTGGATTGGAGAGGCTAGAGAAACCTCTTTATCGTAATAGCCCTGACCTCGACTATTGAGAGCTCGGTATGGGCTAGCAACCTAACCTTGATGACCAACCTATTTACCTCTGCACTATCATCCTCCTTGGGACTTCGGGGACGCCAGTTGATGCGCTTCTTTAAAGGAGCACTAGAAAATTCAGGAAGGCCATGTTGTACGGGGTCCGGCAGTCGGACGTCGTCTATATAGAACCATTCTAAAGACCACTGTGGATATACCTATTTGGGAGTTCTAATTGTTGGAGAACGCAGTAATTTCAAAAAAAGTCCTACGCACACGCAACATCTATCATGGTGATGCATAGAAACGAGAGGGGAAGAGTGATGTCCACGTACACTCATAGACCGTAAGCGTAAGCGTTATGACAACGCGGTTGATGTAGTCGTATGTCTTCACAATCCAACCGATCCTAGTACCGAAAGTACAACACCTCCGTGATCTGCACACGTTCGGCTCGGTGACATCCCACGAACTCTTGATCCAGCTGAGTGTCGAGGGAGATCTTCGTCAGCATGACGGCATGATGACAATGATGATGAAGCTACCGGTGCAGGGCTTCGCCTACGCACTTCAACGATATAACCGAGGTGGATTATGGTGGAGGGGGGCACCGCATACGGCTAAGGGACCAATGATCAACTTGGGTGTATATGGGGTGCCCCTCCCCTGTATATAAAGGAGTGGAGGAGGGGGAGAGGGCCGGCCTCCTAGGCGCGCCCAAGGGGGGAGTCCTACTCCCGGTGGGAGTAGGATTCCCCCTTCCATAGTTGGAGTAGGAGAGGGAAGGAAGGGCAAGAGGGAGAGAAGGAAAGGGGGGTCAGACCCCTCCCAATTTGGATTGGGCTTGGGGGGGGGGGCGCCCCCACCTTGGCCGCCTCCTCCTCCTTTCCACTATGGCCCATTAAGGCTCGTTGACTCCCCAGGGGGTTCTGGTAACCCCTCGGTACTTGATATATGCCTGAACTCTCCAGAAACCTTTCTGATGTCCAAACACAGTCATCCAATATATCGATCTTTATGTGTCAACCATTTCGAGACTCCTCGTCATGTCCATGATCATATCCAGGACTCCAAACTACCTTCGTTACATCAAAACACATAAACTCATAATATCGATCGTCACCGAATGTTAAGCATGCGGACCCTATGGGTTCGAGAACTATGTAGACATGACCAAGACACGTCTCTGGTCAATAACCAATAGTGGAACCTAGATGTTTATATTGGTTCCCACATATTCTGCGACGATCTTTATCGGTCAAACTGCATAATAACATATGTTGTTCCCTTTGTCATCGGTATGTTACTTGCCCGAGATTCGATCATCCGTATCTCAATACCTAGTTCAATCTCTTTATCGGCAAGTCTCTTTACTCGTTCGGTAATGCATCATCCCGTAACTAACTCACTAGTTACATTGCTTGCAAGGCTTGTAATGATGTCCATTACCAGGAGGGCCCAGATATACCTCTCCGATACTCGGAGTGACAAATCCTAATCTCGATCCATGCCAATTGAACAAACACCATCGGAGACACCTGTGGAGCATCTTTATAGTCACCCAGTTACATTGTGATGTTTGATAGCACACTAAGTGTTCCTCCGGTATTCGGGAGTTGCATGATCTCATAGTCATAGGAACATGTATAAGTCATGGAAAAAGCAATAGCAACAAAGTAAACAATCATCGTGCTAAGCTAATGGATGGGTCAAGTCAATCACATCATTCTCTAATGATGTGATCCCGTTAATCAAGTGACAACTCATGTCTATAGTTAGGAAACATAACCATCATTGATTCAACGAGCGAGTCAAGTAGAGGCATACTAGTGACACTCTATTTGTCTATGTATTCACACGTGTACTAAGTTTCCAGTTAATACAATTCTAGCATGAATAATAAACATTTATCATGATATAAGGAAATATAAATAGTAACTATATTATTGCCTGTAGGGCATATTTCCTTCAGTCTCCCACTTGCACTATAGTTAATAATCTAGATTACATTGTAATGATTCTAACACCCATGGAGTCTTGGTGCTGATCATGTTTTGCTCATGAGAGAGGCTTAGTCAATGAGTCTGCAACATTCAGATCCGTATGTATCTTGCAAATCTCTATGTCTCCCTCCTTGACTTGATCGTGGATGGAATTGAAGCGTCTCCTGGTGTGCTTGGTTCCCTTTTGAAATCTGGATTCCTTTGCCAAGGCAATTGCACTAGTATTGTCACAAAAGATTTTCATTGGACCCGATGCACTAGGTATGACACCTAGATCGGATATGAACTCCTTCATCCAGACTCCTTCATTTGCTGCTTCCGAAGCAACTATGTAGTCCGCTTCACACGTAGATCCATCCATGTCGCTCTGCTTGGAACTGCACCAACTGACAACTCCACCATTTAATAAAAATACATATCTGGTTAGTGATTTAGAGTCAGCCGGATCGGTGTTAAAGCTTGCATCGATGTAACCATTTACGACGAGCTCTTTGTCACCTCCATAAACGAGAAACATATCATTAGTCCTTTTCAGGTATTTCAGGATGTTCTTGACTGCTGTCCAGTGATCCACTCCTGGATTACTTTGGTACCTCCTTGCAAAACTAATAGCAAGGCGCACATCAGGTCTGGTACACATCATTGCATACATGATAGAACCTATGGCTGAAGCATAGGGAATGACTTTCATTTTCTCTCTATCTTCTGAAGTGGTCGGGCATTGAGTCTGACTCAACTTCACACCTTGTAACACAGGCAAGAACCCTTTCTTTGCTTGATCCATTTTCAACTTCTTCAAAACCTTATCAAGGTATGTGCTTTGTGAAAGTTCAATTAAGCATCTTGATCTATCTCTATAGATCTTGATGCCCAATATATAAGCAGCTTCACCGAGGTCTTTCATTGAAAAATTCTTATTCAAGTATCCTTTTATGCTATTCAAAAATTTCGTATCATTTCCGATCAAAAATATGTCATCTACATATAATATCAGAAATGCTACAGAGCTCCCACACACTTTCTTGTAAATACAGGCTTCTCCAAAAGTCTATATAAAACGATATGCTTTGATCACACTACCAAAGCCTATATTCCAATTCCGAGAGGTTTGCACGAGTCCATAATTGGATCATTGGAGCTTGCATACTTTGTTAGCACCTTTTCGATCGACAAAACCTTCTGGTTGCATCATATACATCTCTTCTTAAAGTTATCCATTAAGGAATGCAGTTTTGACATCCCTTTGCCAAATTTCATAATCATAAATTGCGACAATTGCGAACATGATTCAGACGGACTTAAGCATCGCTCTGGGTGAGAAGGTCTCATCGTAGTCAACTCTTTGAACTTGTCAAAAACCTTTTGCAACAAGTCGAGCTTTTGTAGACGGTAACATTACCACCAATGTCAGTCTTCTTATTGAAGATCCATTTATTTTCTATGGCATGCCGATCATCGAGCAAGTCAACCAAAGTCCACACTTTGTTCTCATACATGGATCCCATCTCCGATTTCATGGCCTCAAGCCATTTTGCGGAATCTGGGCTCATTATCGCGTCCTGTAGTTCATAGGTTCGTCATGGTAAAGTAACATGACCTCCAGAACAGGATTACCATAGCACTCTAGTGCGGATGTTACTCTGGTTGACCTACGAGGTTCGGTAGTAACTTGATCTGAAGTTTCAGGATCATCATCATTAGCATCCTCACTTACTGGTGTAGGAATCACTGGAACTGATTTCTGTGATGAACTACTTTCCAATAAGGCAGTAGGTACAATTACCTCATCAAGTTCTACTTTCCTCCCACTCACTTCTTTCAAGAGAAACTCCTTCTCTAGAAAGTATCCATTCTTAGCAACGAATATCTTGCCTTCGGATCTGTGATAGAAGGTGTGTCCAACAGTCTCCTTTGGGTATCCTATGAAGCCACATTTCTCCGATTTGGGTACGAGCTTATCAGGTTGAAGTTTTTTATCATAAGAATCGCAGCCCCAAACTTTAATAAACAACAACTTGGGTTTCTTGCAAACCATGGTTCATAAGGTGTCGTCTCAATGGATTTAGATGGTGCCCTATTTAACGTGAATGCAGCTATCTCTAAAGCATAACCCCAAAACGATAGCAGTAAATTAGTAAGAGACATCATAGATCGCACCATATCTAGTGAAGTACGATTACAACGTTCGGACACACCATTATGATGTGGTGTTCCGGGCTGTGATTTGCGAAACTATTCCGCATTGTTTCAAATGAAGACCAAACCCATAACTCAAATATTCTTCTCCACAATAAGATCATAGAAACTTTATTTTCTTGTTACGATGATTTTCCACTTCACTCTGAAATTCTTTGAACTTTTCGAATGTTTCAGACTTATGTTTCATTAAGTAGATATACCCATATCTGCTGAAATCATGTGTGAAGGTGAGAAAATAATGATATCCGCCGCAAGGCTCAATGTTAATTGGACCACATACACCAGTACGTATGATTCCCAATAACTCTATTGCTCGCTCCATTGTTCCGGAGAACGGAGTTTTAGTCATCTTGCCCACAAGGCATGGTTCGCAAGTACCAAGTGATTCATAATCAAGTGATTCCATAAGTCCATTAGAATGGAGTTTCTTCATGCGCTTTTGATACGTCCATTTTTCATCATGCTTTTATATTGATATTTATTGCATTATGGTCTGTTATTACACATTATGTCACAATACTTATGCCTATTCTCTCTTATTTTACAAGGTTTACATGAAGAGGAAGAATGCTAGCAGCTGGGATTCTAGGATGGAAAAGGAGCAAATATTAGAGACCTAATTTGCACAGCTCCAAAAGTCCTGAAACTTCACGGAAGCTATTTCTAGAATATATAAAAATACTGGGCGCAAGATGTTCCAGAGGGGGGCCACACCCTGGCCATGAGGGTGGGGAGCGCGTGCCTGGGCGCCCCCTGCCTCGTGGGCCCCCTGGTGGCCCTCCGATGCCCATCTTATTCTATATGGAGTCTTTCGTCGAGGAAAAAATCATAAGCAAGCTTTCGGGATGAGACGCCGCCGCCACGAGGTGGACCCATGGCGGAACCAATCTTGGGCTCTGGCGGAGCTGTTCTGCCGGGGAAACTTCCCTCCAGGAGGGGGAAAACATCACCATCGTCATCACCAATGATCCTCTCATCGGGAGGGGGTCAATCTCCATCAACATCTTCGCCAGCACCATCTCATCTCAAACCCTAGTTCATCTCTTGTATTCAATCTTTGTATCCAAAGCTCAAATTGGTACTGTGGGTTGCTAGAGTGACAGAAGCTTAAACCCTAGTTTATGTGTTGCTTCGTAAGGGGCTAATTTGGATCCATATGTTTCATGCTATGGTTAGGTTTACCTTAACACTTCTGTTGTAGTTGCGGATGCTTGCAATAGGAGTTAATCATAAGTGGGATGCTTGTCGAAGTAAGGACAGCACCCAAGCACCGGTCCACCCACATATCAGATTATCAAAGTACCGAACGAGAATCATATGATCATGATGAAAACTAGCTTGACGATAACTCCCATGTGTCCTCGGGAGCCCTTTCCTTCATATAGGAGTTTGTCCAGGCTTGTCCTTTGCTACAAAAAGGATTGGGCCATCTTGCTACACCTTATTTACTTTTATTACTTGCTACTCGTTACCAATTACCTTATCACAAAACTATCTGTTATCGATAATTTCAGTGCTTGCAGAGAATACCTTGCTGAAAACAGCTTATAATTTCCTTCTGCTCCCCGTTGAGTTCGACACTCTTACTTATCGAAAGGACTACAATAGATCCCCTATACTTTGGGGTCATCAAGACTCTTTTTTGGCGTCGTTGCCGGGGAGTGAAGCGCCTTTGGTAGGTGGAATTTGGTCAGGAAAAATTTATATAGTGTGCTAAAATTTACTGTCACTTGTTACAATGGAAAGTAATCCTTTGAGGGCCTTGTTGGGGGTATCTTCAGCTCGACCAGTAGAGCAAAGAGTTGCTCCTCAACCTACTGAACCTACTGAAAATGAAAATGTTTACTTCGAAATTCCTTCGGGTATGATAGAGAAACTGCTAGCTAATCCTTTTGCAGGAGATGGAACATTGCATCCCGACTTACACTCAATCTATTTGGATGAAGTTTGTGGATTATCTATGCTTGTAGGTATGCTCGATGATGTTACCAAGAAGAAGGTCTTCCCTTTATCTTTGAAGGGAGATGCATTGACATGGTATAGGCTATGTGATGATATGGAATTCGATTAGATGTTTTATCCTATGCATCTTGTTCATCGTGATCGTAATAATATATATATAATTTTTGGCCTCGCGAAAGAGAAAGCATCGCTCAAGCTTGGGGGGAGGCTTAAGTCAATGTTATATTCATGCCCCAATCATGAGCTCTCAAGAGAAATGATTAAGTTAATGTTATATGTAGGGGAATTGATTGTGGGAGGGAACGTAAGGCTCTTTTACTCCTTTACCTTATGTCCTCTGATCTGAGTCATTCTCTTCTCATTCAATGTGGGTTAAGGACTAGGCTCTCTTCTTCTATCAGGTTCACGTGTTACTAATCCGTAGTAGCTTATAGGATTGTTGTTACAAGCCTCAGTACAGTTTCTACTACTTTTAGTATGTTGCCAGTTGAATCAGAACCTTGATATGATGTTGTTGAGTGGTATTGCAAACTGTTGTGGATGTCTCAAATTTTTTCTGAGCATTTACAGCCGTTATGCTGTCCGATTTCCCCTAGAAAATTCTAATGCCTTTGCATTATTCTGTGCTTTTAGATGGCCACCCGTTCGCAGAACCAAGTGGTTCGTCTGACCCGGTGCCTTGATGTGCCCGGCCACACGACCATGTTGGTTCGAGTGATGGTTGAGTCAGGCTATCGGTGGTATCCGGAATATACCGTCGAGGAGCAGTTCAGAGACTTCAACCAGAGCCAGTACCTCTGTACCGTCAGGATATATCCCTCTTATCCTGGAGCCACTGAGCCCCTTCACTGTTCCTATGGACTTGGGGTCACTATTGAGATGTCTGTGCAGGATGCAGCCTATTCAATGATGACTATCATTCAAGCCAGGACTGCCTTGCTACAGAACACTGATTTCCGTGACATGCCAGCCTCACTTCCTGGAGCATAGGGGTACTATCAGGCCTTGTACTATGACTCTACACATGAGGAGTCACTACTCCGCACCACTGCCGAGATGCTCGAGGATAAGGACCGCGAAAATCGGGCCTTGCGTATGGAGCTTTTCCACACTCGTTCTGATCATTGGGCCACTTTGACTAGTTTTGCACCTGCGGTGCAGGCAGGATACATGGACATGAGGGACTTGTACCCCGTACGGTCTGGATTGCCAGATTGTATGGAGTGGCGCGATGTAGGAGGCATCACCCCTCCTCGTGGTCCCCGTCTGCCACCACCTGTGGAACCGAGGCCACATCCGAGTCCCTATGGTCCGCAGGCTCCGCAGGACCGTCTGTTCCCAGATGATCATGTTCCACTTCCAGGCCTTGGTGGTGAATTATATGTGTCGGCGTTCTGGTAACGGGGGTCCCCAGACTTGCCTACCTGCGGCCTGCGGCGTGGCTCAAAGGGGGGCCCAGCACGGCCCATCTTCATCAACACAAACCCAAGACCCTCGCGAGGGGCCAAGCCTCACGGGGCGGATGACACGGAGCTTCCTCAGGCACGGCCTCATCAGGCTGGCTCGCGAGGGGGCGGAGAGATCAAGGCGGGGCACCTCACGAGGTGCCCATGACGCAAGCCATGATGAACAAGGGCGCCAGGCGGGTGCCAGCCCGCGCAGTGTCCTCCTTTCCTCTTTGATGCAAAGGGGGCAAGCGCAGCCGCGGAGTACCGAGGCCTCAGGCAAAGGTTGCCATTTCGGTGCAACGAGATCAAGACCAGGAAGACTGCAAGACAGAGGTCATCGTGGAGCCCAAGACGGCATCACCACCGGAGCTTTGTTCAGGCGAAGACTACTTTTGTCAAGGTAGCTAGTACTAGCTATCCCCCTTCAAATTAGCCCGCCATTGTTGGCTCCCTTCCCGCTTGATATTTGGGAAGAGGACCAGGGCCTCTATAAATAGGACCAGCCATCCACAGAGCAAAGGGGGTTCGGAAGAGGAGGTTCTTTAGAGAGGGGGTTCGATCAGAGAGAGAGAGAGAAGGGTGGCTGAACTCCTCCCAGCAGTTCATCACCCCAACGAAGAACAGACCCTCGCGAGGCTGTTCTTCCTTGTATCATTCATCATCATTAGCCCAAGAGGCAATCCACCACGCCACACACTGGTGAAGGGTATTACACCACAACGGTGGCCCGAACCAGTATAAACCCTGTGTCCCTTGTGTTGTTCTTTCCATAGCTTAGATCTTAGCGAGGCGGAGGGGTGTAGGTAGGTAGGAAGCGAAATCTCTGCGCGCACCCCAATGTTCGAACCTCAGGGGTCTGCCGGAACCCGAAATCCGACATTTGGCGCGCCAGGTAGGGGTGCGCCGCAATTCGTCTTCCACCGCCCCGTTCTCCTCCGACCATCGCACCCATGTCCGACGCTCGTCGGGCCCGCGCCGAGCGCCGGGCCGCTCTCGCTTCCCGCGTCGCCCAGACGGCTCCTGTCAGCGGGCGTCCTCACCATTCCCCGTCACCTGCCGTCAACGCCGCCACCGTCCCGGTGGGGGACGAGCTGCAAGCATCATCTCAGCATCCATCCGTGCGGCAGGACGGCCGCACCCGCAACTCCCTCGCTCCCCCCAGCTGGTTCTTCGTCCCGCGCGCTCCGCGCACCCATGGAGGCTCGAGCTGTGCTCATCGCGGCAAACGAGCTCCTGCGCTACCGCCCTGTCGACAACGTCTATGAAGAATGGCTCGACCGCGTCGCCGAGCTCGTCCGCGCCACAGGGGGCTCTCCTGCGCCGTCCGTTTCACTTCACCGCACCCCGCCCCGCACGGGCGACGAAGCTCCGGTGGCGCCCCGGCCGCCTCCTCCTCAAGAAGGCGCCATGGCTCCAAGGCGCGTGGCCCCTGGGCGGAACCCGCTCCGTCAGGTGCCAGCGCAGCAAGAGCAGAGCTGCCAGGAAGTCCCTCGCCCGCAAGAAGCTTCCCGGGCGCTCCCTGCTCCAACACGTCGCGACCATGCTCCGGCTCCCGCACGTCAAGACCCAGCTGCAGCGCGTCGGGACATGCAAGACCAAGCTCTCCGTCACCCAAGGCCTCTCGTGGCCACAGCAGGCTGCCGTGCCTTCACCGCCGAGCTACGCAGTGTTGCGTGGCCCGACAAGTTCAAGCCAGACCTGCCTCCTCGCTACGACGGCATGGCTGACCCTGCGGAGTTCCTCCAGCTCTACGAGTTGGGCATCGAAGCTGCCAATAGAGACGAGAAGGTCATGTAGAACTGGTTTCCCATGGCGCTCAAGGACCGGGCGCGCACCTGGCTCCTGAACCTGGCTCCAGGCACGATCTCCTCCTGGGACGAGATGCTCACCCGCTTCATCGCCAACTTCCAAGGTACTCGCGACTGGCCACCCACCGTGAGCGACATGCGCCGCATCAAGCAACAACCCGGGGAGACCCTGCAGAAGTACATCCAGTGCTTCAACAATGCACGCCTCAAGATTCCCAGGGTGACTGAGGAGGCCATCATCTCAGCCTTCTCCGACGGTGTGCGCGATGTCAAGATGAAGGAGGAGCTGGTGATGCATGAAGACCTGTGCACTTCTTTGGAGTTGTTCAACTTGGCAACCAAGTGCGCCAGGGCTGAGGAAGGGAGTCTCTCCCTCCTCGAGCTGCCTGCCGCGGACCCGAAAGAGAAGAAGCCCAAGGCCAAGGATGTGAAGCGCAAGGGGGCTGCCGTGCTCGCGGCAGAACCAGACACCAAGCGGGGCAGAGATCAACTCGAACCTTCCAAGGGCAGCCGGTACTGTGTGTACCACGACCTCCACACCCACAACACCAACGAATGTCAAGAGCTCCGACCCGTGCAAGAAGGAAGGATCGGCCGTCGCCCCGACCGCGGTGACCGGGGTTACGGTCGAGGAGGAGGAAGGAACGCAGGACGCTAGGAAGACCGTGGCCCGCGCCAAGGGTGGCGCGATCAACCTCACGAGGATCGCTGGCAAGACCCGCCTCGCGAGGGAGACTGGAGGGGTCAGCCTCGTGAGGATCGCCCGCAAGGCAATGCAGGCCTCACTCCGTTGCCGCCGCAACCAAGGAGAAACGAGGACCGCCACCAGGACGAGGAGGCTGGGGGCTTCCAGGAGCCGCGCGTGATCGCCTGCATCCTGGGCGGGGCTCAAGCCCCAGCCTCTCAACGCATCTTCAAGAAGTTCGCCCGCGAAGTGAATGCATTCCTCCCCAAGCTCGAAGCCACACGCCCTCTCAGGTGGTCGGCGTGCGCCATCAAGTTCAGCTCAGCAGATCAGCTCAAGTGTGCGGCTACAGCCGGAGTCCTCCCGATGCTTTGTTCCCCAATCATCAGCAACGTGGTGGTCACCAGGACCCTCATCGATGGCGGGGCAGGGCTCAACATCCTGTCCGTGGAAACATTCAACAATCTCCAAGTGCCCTACAGCCAGCTTCAGCCAACCAAGCCTTTCTCCGGAGTCACCGATGGCTCCATGGTCCCGATTGGGCAGGTCCGCCTCCCTGTCACCTTCGGGGCACGTGACAACTACTGCACCGAGCTCATCGACTTCGACGTCGCTCACATTCGCCTGCCGTACAATGCCATCCTCGGGTACCCAGCACTGGCCAAGTTCATGGCCGTAACTCACCATGGCTACAACGACCTCAAGATGCCAGGAAGTGGCGGAGTCATCACAGTGCCCTGTGAAGAGAAGGATGCGGTGTGTTCCCTGGAACGAGCCTTTCAGGCCGCGTCACTGGAAGACCCGGATCGTGGAAGCAGGAGGCTTCCCGAGACCACCCCCAAGAAGAAGAAGACATCATCTGACCCGGCTCCTCAGGAGGTAGGCCCCTCAGGGCCCGTGCCTGCCCAGGGGGAACCTCCTTCCATCGCATAGGAAAGCGCGCCCGGCGCCCTCCTCAGGCAGGGCTCGGGGGCTCTCCCCTGGAGGGCCACCGACCTGGCTAGGGCCACGAGGGAGGCGCTTGGGCACCACATGGAGGCGTGTTTCGAAGCACGTTTCCCTCAAGAAGGGGTAAGGCAAGGAGAGCCAGACCCTCAGGAGTTCGTCAGCAAGGCCATTCAGGAGCTACACGAGTCAAAAGTCATGAAAGGCGGCCGCCGTCTACCAGCAGTGGCTCCCTATCCAGGCGAGGATGTTGGGCTGCGCGTCTGCATCGACATACCAGGGCTCAACCGAGTCGCCTCTCTGGAGCGCCTCTTGCCCTTGTGAGTGGGGCGCTGCGGAGGTCCACCCCACAGCTACGTTCGCATGCCTTACGGCTTGCCGAACGCGGCTGCCACGTACCAGCGCCTCATGACGGGCATCATGGAGGCACAAGAGGCCAGGCGTTCCGTAGCCCTGGCGGAGATGGAGATGGTCCGCGGGGAGCCACCAGCACCTCCGGAGCCACCCGAGGCCCCCGAGCCTGGGGGCTCATGAGGATCGGCTTCCGCAGCCCACCAAGTCTGCTACACCAACACCTCTTCGTCCTCAACGTCATCAGGTGACATCTTTCAAGTTTCACTTCCACCTGGGAGCGCCCCCCAGGGCTGCATTATTCCCAGGCCGCATGGGTTCGTCCCTGCGACATGTATCCCTTTTACTTCATGCTGTTAGCTTACCTTATTGGGGGCGCCCCTTGGGCTGCATGATCCCCAAGTCGCTCGGGCCTAACCCAGTGATGTCCGCCTTCCCAGCATCTATTTGAACGAATCCACTCCTTCGCGGCTAATGTGTTTTACCTAGTTGCCTGCTCAGCTGACACCAACTAACGGAGCTGCTCCGAAATGGCACGACGCTTGCGCATGGGTCCGTCCCTGCAACGCCGACAAACCTGAATGGCTGAGCTCTGGCTGCGGCAGCCCCGCATAGCGTCACCTCGTCAAGCCTTCAGTGCCTCATTACCCCTCGGAAGCAACCAACGGCTAACTGTCAATTGTCATGGCAACCCCTCGTTTTCTTTTCTATGATAGGTCTACATGATCTCTTAAAGGAGCTGCGTCAGGCATGGCCATTGCGGTGTCTCCTCCACTCTCGTCCGCATGAACCGCTTGCACGTTAAAGGGGGGGGTGCCTGAGCATCGCGACTCAGGGCTCCTACTGGCTCTCCAGCCCTCACCCTCTGGCCTTGTCCACGGCATCGCGACCTGGCATACCAGCGACGGCTGAGACTCGCTCGAGGGCCGGGACCCGAGGACGTAGAGCAGAAAGGGGAACAAAGGCGAGAGGGGAGAGACACACAAAGACCTCGCCGAGCATGCTCGCGCCTGCCGATGCACGGACCCGGCGACACACGAGAGAGCGGCCCCTGATTCTCGAGATAAGTCATCACCCGGAAGCGCCAGCTACCGTGGCACCATCCCCGCACCTAATGATATCCTGTGTTAGCGACGCCGCTCTCCTTTCCCACCAAACGATGACTGCTTGGGCACCAAAGGGGACCTCCTGAGCATCGCGACTCAGGGGCTCTTACCGGACTCCGGGTCGCTCACCTCCTAGCCTTGACCATGGCATCGCGACCTGGCATACCAGCGACGGCTGAAGCCGCCTTGGGACTAGGACCTGTCGGTGTAGAGCACCAAGCCCTCGTGAGGTTCGAAAGGGAGGACTGAGCTAAGACGGAATGAGCAACTCGCACAATTCTACGACAAGGGTTATATTAACAAAACAGGATCACAGGCACCTTACAAGCCCCCATGGGATGCATTTCTGATTCCTCGCAGGGAACAGATCCTAAATGGACACTAACTACGCGCGCCCCAGCAGAAGACGCCATCATCAACAGTGGGTCGTCAAGCACCGGCGCCAACCCCATCTAGATCAGAGTCGGCGGCGGCCTGACGAGCCCACCTTGCTCCAGGAGCAAGCCGGCTCGGGGGCTCGTAGCTGTCGTCGCTCGTCTCCGGAGTCCCAAAGAGCTCGCCAGAGTCACTGGAACCTCCGACACCTCCTCCGCCTAAGGAGCCACCACGGGAGCGGTTGGTGGGCCCAGTCCTCGCCGCAGCAGGGCCCCGGCCACCTCTCCCGGGGCAGCACTCCAGCCGGCGCCCGCTCGCATCGAAGACCTTGAAGAGCATCACCTAAGCACCGTGAAGACGCCCCTTGTCCTGCAAACCCGGGCGATCTCTCTCCAGCCCCGAGTCATGAAGACCTCGCCCGGGGCAACGACCGCGACCTCTGCCTCGGTCACGAGGGTGCTGCAGCTGGCGTGCTGCAGCCAGAGCTCCAGGGGCTCCCCCTGCGGGATGATGGAGGCGAAGAAGGGAGGAAGGCGAATCCAAGACTGAAGAGGAATGGCGACGTGGAGCACGAACTCTCGGGAGGAGCCCTCGGTGTGGACCCCAGGGGGGACGACCCACACCTTCGTGACCCGTCGGCGCCGACGGCGGTGCCGCCCGTGGCGGTCATCATCAGCTCCTTTAGGGCCCGCGACGTGGGCATACAATGTAAGCGGGAACCCCGGTGGCTCCCGCTCGCACCAAGGCCTCGACACCACCTGAAGGGCCCCCTCGTCTGGGCCACGGGGGACGAGCCGTTTCTTCGGCGGGAGTGGGTCTGGTTCTTCTCGGGGAGCCTTTCCGTTCTCTGCCGTCGAGAACCGTTGGATCGGAGCCATCACAGCAAGACGGATCAAGGATCGGGAAGAAGGAGAAGCAAGAAGGGATGGACTAGAAGGGCGCACACCGTTCCGTACTTATAGCCGGCGAAGGCCAACCGCCGACCCCCACTATCACAGGTAATCATGACCCGCTTTGCATGCAGGGACTCGTCCAATCCGTCCAGTTGCCGAGGCACCATGGGGAAGTGGAGAAGCCCACGTCCAGTCAACCGCCATGCGGCGCCCAAGGCCGCAGGCTGTTAGGGACCGCGGCGCTTTGCTCTTGCCCTTCCGCCTCCCTGCACGGCCAAGTCCAGGCACGCCTTGGGCCCGGGGGCTACTGTCGGCGTTCTGGGAACGGGGGTCCCCAGACTTGCCTACCTACGGCCTCTGGTGTGGCTCAAAGGGGGGCCCAGCACGGCCCATCTTCATCAACACAGACCCAAGACCCTCGCGAGGGGCCAAGCCTCGCGGGGCGGATGGCACAGAGCTTCCTCAGGCACGGCCTCATCAGGCTGGCTCTCGAGGGGGCAGAGAGATCAAGGCGGGGTACCTCACGAGGTGCCCATGACGCAAGCCATGACGACCAAGGGCGCCAGGCGGGTGCCAGCCCGCGCAGTGTCCTCCTTTCCTCTTTGGTGCAAAGGGGGCAAGCGCAGCCGTGGAGTACCGAGGCACCAGGCAAAGGTTGCCATTTCGGTGCAACGAGACCAAGACCAGGAAGACTACAAGATGGAGGTCATCGTGGAGCCCAATATGGCGTCACCACCAGAGCTTTGTGCAGGAGAAGACTACTTTTGTCAGGGTAGCTAGTACTAGCTTTCCCAATTCAAATTAGCCCGCCATTGTTGGCTCCCTTCCCGCTCAATATTTGGGAAGAGGACCAGGGCCTCTACAATTAGGACCAGCCACCCACAGAGCAAAGGGGGTTCGGAAGAGGAGGTTCTTTAGAGAGGGGGTTCGATCAGAGAGAGAGAGAGAGAGAGAAGGGTGGCTGAACTCCTCCCAGCAGTTCATCACCCCAGCCAAGAGCAGACCCTCGCGAGTCTGTTCTTCCTTGTATCATTCATCATCATTAGCCCAAGAGGCAATCCACCACGCCACACACTGGAGTAGGGTATTACACCACAACGGTGGCCCGAACCAGTATAAGCCCTATGTCCCTTGTGTTGTTCTTTCCATAGCTTAGATCTTAGCGAGGCGGAGGGGTGCAGGTGGGTAGGAAGTGAAATCTCCGCGCGCACCCCATTGTTCGAACCTCAGGGGTCTGCCGGAACCCGAAATCCGACAATATGAGGATTACTACGAAGCCGTTTGAGCTAGTAGTAGTTTCACTAGTACTATAATAGTTGTATTGTCCACAGTCCTACATGACCCGTGGGATACGACTTGGTGTGTATCACGCTCTGGAGGTGTAGAAAAATAATGTATAGGAGCTTGGAATGCCTCCGATGAGATGTAATGTCTTTCACCGTAGTTGTACTCTAGCTTGGGCTTGTACTAAACTATGTACGATGTGTATGACTAGTGGTATATATATGACAGTTTCTATATTACCATGTCGTGCAATGAACATCTTAGCATTCCATGTTATCCATTACATTCTGCACTTCCTTGCTAAGTTTGTGCCATCCTTATTTCAACCGTTGTCTTGTTTTCTCCTAGGATGGTCAACACCCGCAGCAACCCTGCTACCCCGGAAAAGGGGGAAGCCAGTGCAGTTAGGGGTGAAAATCTGCCTCAGCCGCCTTCTCTGGCCGAAGTGATGCTGGAGGCCGAAAGAAACAAGCGTGAGACTAACCACTTGCTGGAGCGGATTGAGCAGAACACTGCACGCCATCAGCGAAATGACTTGGTGTCAATCAATGACTTCATCAAGTTGTACCCACCAAAGTTCAATCATTCCGTCGAGCCCCTCGCCGCGGATGACTGGCTCCGCAGCATCACACACAAGCTACGTTCTGCTAACATAACCGAAGCTAATAAGGTTACCTATGCTACCTATCACCCCGAAGGCCCTGCTAGCCTTTGGTGGGAAAACTTTGAAGCTATGCGCCCCGTCGGCCAAATCACTACTTGGGCTGAATTCAGTGAGGCTTTCCGTGAGCATCACATCCCGAAAGGTCTCATCGATCGCAAGAGGGAAGAGTTCTGCAATTTCACCCAAGGAAGACTGACTGTGGATGCATATAGTCGTGAATTTGGGAATCTGGCACGATATGCTCCTGAAGAGGTATCCACCGACGCTAAGAAGCAGGCAAGGTTCCGCAAGGGACTTAGCCCTGAGCTTCGCCGCGATCTTCGTCTGCACGAGTGCACCTCCTTTCAGAAGTTGGTCAATGAAGCAATCAGTGCTGAGACAGGCCAGTCTGACTATGACGATTCAAGCAAGCACTCTCGTGATTTTGGCTCTTCATCCGGCTCTTTATCTCAGAAGCGCCAGGTGTGGATTCCAAGCACGGCACTGCCACCCAGGTTCATTCCGAGGCCATCCTTTGGAGCGCCTCGCCCCAACCAGTAGTTTGCACCGTCTAAGCCCTATGGTGGCCCCACTTCTAATGCTGCTCCACGCCCCAATGTTGTGACATGTTTCATGTGTGGAGAGCTGGGTCACTATAGTCGAGAGTGTCCCCAGAACAACAACCCCAATCAGTCTGGGAAGTCCGTTGGCCGTGGTAAGCCAGCGGGAAGGACATTCTATGCCAAGCCGATCACCACTGCATGTGGCCATGTCAACTATGTCTCAGCCGAGGAGGCTCCTGAGGATCCTAATGTCGTCCTTGGTATGCTCCTTGTTAATTGCCATCCGGCATCTGTTCTTTGCGATACAGGAGCATCTCATTCATTCATATCCGAGAACTATGCTCGATTGCATAACACGACATTCTGTGACATGCCCACTTCCATGGTAATTCAAACTCCGGGTTCCAAATGGCAAACTTCTAGATTAAGCGATGGGAACGAAATTCTTGTCGATAGACTTGTCTTCCTTGCATCCTTAATAGCTCTCAAGTCCTCGAACTTAAACATCATCTTGGGTATGGACTGGATGTCAGCTCATTATGCTAAGATTGATTGTGCCACTAGAACCGTTCAACTTACTCACCCATCGGGCAAGACAATCAATGTCTTAACTCGAGTGGCCAAGCGCCAGCTTTACTCCCTAAATGCCAACCCCCTTCCAGAGCTTGAAGATATTCCGGTAGTCCGGCACTTTCCGGATGTCTTTCCAGAAGAACTGCAAGGTGTTCCACCTAACAGGGATGTCGAGTTTGTGATAGACCTTGTTCCAGGAACCGTTCCAATTTGTAGAAGACCCTATAAGATGGCACCCTTAGAACTAACCGAGCTTAAGAACCAACTCGATGAGTCCTTGAAAAAGGGTTTCATCTGTCCTAGTTCCTCTCCTTGGGCTTGCCCCGTCCTCTTCGTCAAGAAGAAGGATGGAATGGATCGGATGGTTGTAGATTACCAACCTGTCAACCTGGTCACTATCAAGAATAAGTATCCGCTTCCCAGGATCAACGATCTGTATGATCAGCTCGCTAGATCCTCAGTCTTTTCCAAGATGGATTTGAGGTTGGGCTACCATCAAATCAAAATCAGAAACGGGGACATTCCCAAAACGGCTTTTGTTACTCGTTATGGCCAATACGAGTACACCGTCATGTCCTTCGGTTTAACCAATGCCCCAGCCACCTTCTCTCGGTTAATGAACTCGGTCTTCATGGAGTATTTGGATAAATTAGTCGTAGTATACCTCGATGATATACTCATCTACTCCAAGAATGAAGAGGAACATGTCGAACATCTAAGGCTGGTATTGACAAAACTTTGAGAGCATCGCCTTTATGCCAAATTCTCCAAGTGTGAATTTTGGTTGCCAGAAGTGACCTATCTAGGCCATGTAATCTCCGGTAAGGGTATTGCTATCAATCCCGAGGGAGTTCAATCCATCCTTGATTCGATGCCACCTGAGACGGTCAAGCAAGTTCGGAGCTTCCTTGGCTTAGCGAGCTATTGCCGCTGCTTCGTCGAGAATTTCTCCAAGGTTGCTAAACCTCTAAATGAACTCCTCAAGAAAGAATAAAAGTTCGAGTGGACCCCACAGTGCGAGTTCAGCTTTCAGGAACTGAAAAGACGCCTCACATATGCTCCCGTACTGGTACCACTAGATTTTTCCAAGGACTTTATTATCTATTGCGACGCCTCTCGACAAGGACTAGGTTGCATACTCATGCAAGATCGTCAGGTAATTGCCTATGCCTCACGGCAATTACACCGACATGAGGAAAACTATCCCACACATGATCTAGAGCTTGCAGCTGTAGTCCATGCACCCAAAACTTCGCAACATTACCTTCTCGGTAATCGTTGCGAGATCTTCACCGATCACCAAAGTTTGAAATATATCTTCACCCAACCGTATTTGAATCTCAGGCAACGACATTGGGTCGAGTTGATCTCAGATTAAGACTTAGGAATAACTTACACCCCGGGCAAAGCCAATGTCATGGCTGATGCGCTAAGTCGTAAATCTTATTGTAACAACCTGATGTTACAACAAAGTCAACCACTTCTCCATGAGGAATTTCGTAAGCTTAATCTTCACATTGTTCCTCGAGGATTCCTATCCACCCTGGTGGCGAAGCCTAACCTTACGGATCAAATCATAGCTGCCCAAAAGCGTGATAAGGGCATATCCCGGATTAAGGAAAACATTGCTAGCGGAGTTGCTAAATGTTTTTCCATAGATGAGCGAGGTGTTGTATTCTTCGAGAATCGCTTGGTGGTTCCCAAGAAACAACATCTATGCCAGTTGATTCTTAAGGAAGCTCATGAATCCCCTCTCACCATTCATCCCGGGAGTACTAAAATGTATCAAGACCTACGCCAGAGGTTTTGGTGGACTAGGATGAAGAGAGAAAGTGCTCAATACATTGCTAGTTGCGACGTCTGTCGTCATGTTAAAGCAGAGCACCAATGGCCTGCTGGCACCCTTCAACCTTTGGCTATTTCTGAGTGGAAATGGGATAAAATCAGTATGGATTTCATTACTAGGTTTCCCAGGACCAAGAGAGGGAATAATGCCATCTTCATTGTGATCAACCATCTTTCCAAAGTAGCCCATTTCCTACCTATTCGTGAGAGTATCACCGCTAGCCAGCTAGCTGATCTATACATCTCCCGAATAGTGTCTCTTCATGGTGTCCCATTGGAAATTAACTCAGACCGTGGGAGTCTCTTCACCTCTCGATTTTGGGGAAGTTTCCAAAATGCAATGGGAACTCGTCTCTCTTTTAGCACCGCCTTCCATCCTCAATCAAGTGGTCAAGTAGAGCGAGTCAATCAAATTCTAGAAGATATGCTCCGAGCTTCTGTCATCTCATTCGGAATGGGTTGGGAGAAATGCCTTCCATTCGTGGAGTTTGCTTATAACAATAGTTATCAAGCTAGCTTGGGCAAAGCTCCTTTGAAAGTTCTCTATGGATGAAAATGTCGAACGCCTCTTAACTGGTCAGAAACCGGGGAAAGACAACTCTTTGGCCCGGATATGATTCAGGAAGCAGAAGAGCAGGTTCACGTTATTCGTGAGAAATTGAAAACAGCCCAATCTCGTCAAAAGAGCCAATATAATCGTAAACATAAGCTCATGACTTATGAAGTCGGCGAGAAGGCTTACCTTCAGGTTACTTCGTTAAAGGGAACCCATTGTTTCGGTATCAAAGGCAAATTGGCTCCTCGTTACATTGGACCCTTTCGCATTCTTGCCAAACGAGGAGAAGTTGCCTACCAATTGGAACTACCTTCGCATGTTTCCAGAGTTCACGATGTCTTCCACGTTTCTCAACTCAGGTGTTGCTTCGCGGATCCTATCCGTGGAGTGGACCACGAAATGCTTGATCTACAAGATAACCTCTCATAGCGGGAATATCCCGTTCGTATCCTTGATCAAGCCGAGTGTACCACTCGACGCCATAATATCAAGTTTCTCAAGGTTCAGTGGTCACACCATTCCGAGAAAGAAGCCACTTGGGAAAGGGAGGATCGTCTTCGACTCGAGTACCCCACCTTCTTCCCGGAGGATCCTAAATCTCGGGACGAGATTCTTCTGAGTGGGGGTGAGTTGTCACACCCTAGCTGGTTCATGCATTAGAGTGTTGCATCATGTCTACTTTTACAGAAACTTGAAATGGCGATGACAGAACTCCCAGCACCCCCCTGGAAACAACTAGGGTTTACTAAAATAATTTTCAATGAACCCAAAATGCCCTTCACAAAATGTTCATCATTTATGGATTGGTTTAAAACCCCTGGCAAAAATGGTGCACTCTTTTCTAGGACATTCTGGATTCTTTAAATTAAATCATAAGTATTTGAATTTGGGCATTTAAATGCTATAAAATATTTTAAATGCCCAAATAATTCTGGATTTAAGTGAGGGCTGTTAGGAATAATCCCAACAGAGCCCACAATTATTTTCAGGATTTTAGTAAGTGCCTAAGTATTTTTAATAAAGCCCTAAAGTTACAGAAAAATAGAAAAAGAAAACAAAATAGGAAAAGAGAGAAAGAAAAAGGCTTACCTGGTGCCCAGCCAGCAGGCCCACCTGCTGGCCCAGCCCAGCCACCGCTCCAGCGAGCTACTTGGCTTAGCCACGCAGGCAAGCAACTGCTCGACACGAGCACACCATGCATGCCATGCAGCTGCCCGCCGCCTCGCCGCTCCCCTCGTCGAGCTGTCGACGTGGGACGAACCCCCTCTCTCTCCCCGACCTCGCAGACACTCGCTCTCCCCTCTGGCTCCTCTCTCTCGCCCTCCCCGACGACACCCGAGCCGTCACCGTCGCCGCCGCTCGTCGCAGCCACGTCCAATGCCGTCCCCGAGCCGCGCCATCGTGTCTAGCAGCTTCGCCATCATCGACTACGTCGACTAGCCAAGCCGCACGACGCCGGAGCCCCTGCATCGTCCCCGTCGCCGTCGTCTTCAACCTCAGGCCGCCCGAGATCGCCGTCGCCATTCCGACTGCACGGAGCCTTCCCGAAGCATGCTGACCGTCTCTGTAGCTTCCCAGTGAGCTACTACTCCTCCCCCTTCTCTCCGCTTCGTCGCTAGAGCTCTGTAGCCGCCGTGCCTCTTTCGTCTGAACGCACCGCCGCCTGAGCTCGTCGCCAACGTAGCTCCGGCCGCTTAGCGGTCTCGCTAGCATGTCCAGCGTGATCACCGCATCGCGTAGATGTTGTAGGTGCTAGCACCACGCCGCCTAGGCCACTGCAGCCAGGCGCATGTGCTGACCCGAGCTTCGGCCTCCGCCAAGCTCGTCGCCGGCGATGCTCCGGCCACTCCCCGGCCAAGCCATCACCACGGCTGGATGCGGGCGAGCACCAGCTGCCCGTAGCTGCTCTCCACGTAGCAAATTGTGCCCTGTGGGCAAATCCTGCAGCACGCCGCCACATCTGGCCTCGCCGGCGGCTAAATGCCGGCAGGGTTTGACCCGCTGACCAGCCAGGTTGACTCTGCTGACAGAGGTTGACTTCCCCCCTAAGCCTATGACAGGTGGGGCCGGCCTGTTAATTAGTTTAGGATTAGTGCTAACTAATTTTAGTTAGTTTAGGTCACTGACATGTGGGCCCAGGCCCCACTGACAGTTAGTTAGTACTAACTTAATTCTGTTAGTTAGCTGAGACACTAACAGACGGGGCCCACCAGTCAGGTTTGACTGGCCCTGGCGCCTTTGACTCGCTGACGTCACAGTGACGCAGTGCTGACGCAATTATTCATTTTCTGGATTTATTTTTATATAGGAAATTCCAGAAAATAGCCAAAACTTCTAAAAATCATAGAAAATCGACCATAGCTCCAAATCAAACAAATTATATATGAAAAATGATCAGAAAAATTCAATCTATCCATCTGCATTGGTTTCATGCATGACAAAACAATTTAACCTTGTTGTTTAGGTGAAACAAGCTAATACACTTATTATGCATAAGATCTTCATTCAAATGGAGCCATTTCAACTTGTTTCACATTGCATTAGGCATGACACATCATTTTGCCATGTCATAGCATGCATCATATTGTTGCATATTGTCATGTGTTGATTATGTTCTGTGTGTCCTTCGTGGTAGGTCTTGCCTCCGAGGATATCTTCGAGTATCCAACTGAAGGGCAGTACCCTACTACCACTCCATCAGGCAAGCAGCCCCATTGATCATATCGATACAATCCCATGTTCTCGCCTCTGCTCTCATTTACTGCATTAAGACAACAACGTTTCAAACTACAGTGTGCTACGGTAGTTGAACCCTTATCCTCTGCATGACCTGTCATTGCCACAGTAATTAGATGAAACCCACTAGCATGTGTAGGAGTTGATTGAGCCATGTATGTGTTTCCTACCTTGCTATGCCTGCTATGCTTAGAGTTGTGTCAGGTCTGGTACATCTGGGTGATGGGCTAGACTCAAATGATTATGTAGATAATGTGAGGGATGTGTTGAACATGTTTTGGTAAAGGTATCGATGAGAGGCCATGTAGGAGTACATGGTGGGTTGTTTCATTGAGGACGTCCACAGGAACTGAGATCTGCATGCGTGATTTAAGATTCAGCTACTACCACACATTGGGCCCTGAAATATGACCCCACTCGACTTACTAACCCCTCTCATCCTCTGTCTAGGAGTTGCAACTAGTTTCTGGTGTTTGTAGGTTATGTGTTGGCGGCCATGCGTAGCACTGACCCTAGGGGTGGGCTATGATGCCGTAGATACACCATGGCACGGTGTACCGAGTCGCCCGTTTGGTGTCGCGGGAACCCTGCACACATTGTTTGGGGCCGTTGAGGACACCCCGGCCGGATCTCGTTGCGGATGGAACCTGAATATGCGATAAACCTGGACTAGAGACTTGTGCGGTTAGTCAGGTCGTGGTCTACACCCACGTCGGCTTTCGCTTGAAGTCTGCCGAGCACATGTCGTGTGCAGACGCTAAGTGGTGGAAACATGTGTGACGAAGTACACCCCTGCAGGGTATAAAACTATTCGAATAGCCGCGTCCGTGGTAAAGGACTACTTGGTTGCCTATACAGTTCATAGACAAGTTAATGGTTACTACTAAAAGACTCAAGATAAGTGTGAGTACCGAGGATGGATCTCTTGTAGGTCAGGTTAGCCACTGAGTCAAAGCTGGCTTGCTGCAGTTAAACCCCACCATCGCTTTGTTGATAATGATGTATATGTAGTTAGTTCTGATGTAAGTCTTGCTGGGTACATTTGTACTCACGTTTGCTTAATTTATTTTTTTGCAGAGAGACTTCAGTCTCGCTAGTAGTTCCTTGTGGACTTCGACATTTAGATTGATACCTCGGCTACGATCTTGTGGCCTCGGCGGGATCTGGTAGATAGTCAGGCTTCTCAGACTTTTTCATTTGTAGATGTCTGTACTCAGACATGTTAAGCTTCCGCATGTGCTACTGCTTGTATGTCTTGAATGTTGGGTCATGAGACCCATGTTTGTAATATCTGACTCTTCAGAGTCCTATGAATAAATACTTTGAGTCGTAGAGTTTTGTTGCGATGCCATGTTGTATTTACATATATCGAGCATATTGTGTGTATGATTGAAATGCTTGCTATGTGTGGGATCCGACAACCTAGTTGTCTATCCTTGGTAGCCTCTCTTATGGGGAAATGTGGTCTAGTGCTTCCACTAAGCCATCATAGTCTGCTACAACCCGGTTTACCGGAGTCCTGTTAGCCTAGTTGCTACTGCTACGGAACACTTAGACTGGCCGGCATGTGTCCTTCTTCGATCATGTGCATATCCCTTCAGGGAAATGTCACGCGGTGTCTTTCGGAGTCCTGTTAGCCTACTATAGCCCAGAATCCCGGAGTCCTGCTAGCCCAGTTGCTACAGCCCGAGTTCACTCACTGATGACGGACAGATTCGTTGTTGGGTCACGTATGCTTGTCCGTATAAGTTAGTGCCACTTTGGGTTCATGACTAGTCATGTCGGCCCGGGTTCTCTGTCATATGGATGCTAGCATCACTATCATATATGTGAGCCAAAAGGCACAAACGGTCCTGGGCCAGGTAAGGTGGGACCCATGGGAATACCGTGTGTGAGGCCGCAAGGCGATATGATGTCTTACATGCTAGATCGATGTGGCTTAGGATCGGGGTCCTGACAGCTTTGGTATCAGAGCCTGACTGCCTTTAGGATTACCAAGCAAATTTGGTTGAAGTCGAGTCTAGAAATGCTTTAGTTATATAAGGGAATTGATTGTGGAAGGGAACGTAAGGGTCTTTTTACTCCTTTACCTTATGCCCTTCTGATCTGAGTCATCCTATTCTTTTCTATGGGGATTAAGAACTAGGCTTCTCATCTTTCTATCAGGATCGTGTGTTACTAGTCTGTAGACTTATAGGATTGATGGATTAAAACCTCAGTTCAGTTACTAGTACTTCCGTGTGATGACAATTGATCTCAGAACCTTGATATTGTGATGTTAAGTGGTTATGCCACCATTTTGCATGATGTCTCAAATCTTTTTGAGCAATTACAGCCGTTATGCTGTCCGAGTCATCCCAGGTCTCTAAATAGTCTGATGCATTTGCAAATCTTTCCCCCTGTCCCGATGTCCTTTTGGGCCAGATTAACCACACCAATTGCTTAGTTGAGGTATTCCATTGCCTCGACATATATGTTGGAGCTATTATTACGACCCTAGGTGTCTTAGAGTACCACCTAGTAATCAATCCATGTTATGAGTTCACAGTGTGATGATTCTGGCCATTATCCTTGAAAGCATCCTATGATGCCACTTAGTAGTAGGTATTCTAGTCCTGGGTTTTTGAACCCGAGATTCACCCTACTTACTTTATGTTGATAGTGTTAGCTAGTTCCTTTAGGTTATTAGTAACCTTTATGATAGTCCTCAAGGTCCATGGTATACCTTTCTTCCAAATACCATGAACCATTCCTGGCAGAAGTTCTTTTGAACCCAAAGATCACAATAAGAGTGCTCTTGATGAGTTCTCCATTCCACATTGTGACTCTACCAGTTCTACCTTTCTGCGTGGGTTATCCGAAAAAACATGTTGAACTTGGTTCGACATACTAGTCTATGCATCCACAACTCAGATAGTTATATGTTCCTTTGGGTTGTCCCTCTTTAGCTGTTATTCGACCCTCGTCCTTCAATTGATAGTCAAGAGTATGCGTGCATTCGTTCATTGATGCCTATTATTCTTGTGGTCCGTCAAGCCATTCTTTTCTAGAATGACCAGGAGAAACAAACTCCAGCACCTCATCCATATCTAGGATTGGGTCAAAGTAGTTGTATTCCACGGATCAAATGTCAATCCAGTTTTTGTTCTGTTCTACCTTGGAGTATTACCCCTTTATGTCAGGATTTTCATGAGAATTGCACCACCTCTTATGAATTCTTGACGCAGTGATAATTCTCGCCATCATTATTCATTCCTCGGTCCCGTGTTGTTGTAACCGGAATGCCGACAAGTGAATTGTGATGTGTGAAATCAATACTCCTAGAAACCATGTTGCTTGGTAGTTAATGGACAATACTCTCACTCTTAGCGTGTTGGTAATTGAATCACCATTCTAGGACTGATTGTGCTACCTAGTCCATTTCTGTTTGTGCACTCTTCGATCGATGAGTTTGGATTTTATCAAACCCTTGCTCTTTTGATCACATCGTCTTACCTTGAAAAGAAAGATTGTTCTCGAGCTTAGTAACATATCGGCGGTTCGTGATTTTCCGAATATCTTCTCGGAAGTGTTACCAGGTTGTCACCTGACCGCTATGTTGAGTTCGTGATCAAGTTGGTTTCTTGTAAACCACTCCTTCTCCAAGAATCCATGTTGGATACCCCTGAGCTAGTTGGTTAAGCTAAACAACAACTTGGAGAGTTGGAAGATAAAAGCTTACCTAATTTAGTTAGTTTCAAAGGGATATCCTTGTGTTGTGTGTTAGTTGAAGAACGATGATATCTTCATCGATTGGTCCCTGTGATCAGTTGTTGGACCTATTGTCTTATCAAAACTTGATTTGAGTATGGGCTATCACCAAATCAAATCAGAACCAATGATGTTCGTAGTGTTGTCTTACTTGTGGTTGATCCTCGAGCATACACCATTATATCATTTGTTCTGACCAATGCTATTGCTTTGTTCACATAGTTGTGGAATTCCATCTTCATGGAAATCTTTATGATTTGTTGTTGAGCCCATCAGCAACATTTTATCTTCTCCATTATTCATGTTGAACATTAAGCCATTGTTGGAAACTTTTGTAAGCATTATCTTCGTGCGCCGTTCATGAAGAATATGTTGGATGAAAGAGGTGACTTCCTCTAGTTCACATGCATTTGAAGCAAGTTGCCGCCGTGAATTTGAGAAAGTTTCTTTCACTTCCTCTGGAATCATCCCAAATCAGTCATGCATACGAGCGAAGTATTCTGTGGTCTAGAGACTTGCAAACTTCATTCTATATGAATCCCTAGCACACCAAGCCACTGATTGATTTGTTCAAGGAGAAGAAGTTTCTTCTTAAGAGCTAGACTTACGCAAGGACTTCGATATCCTCCATGATGGTTCCCCACCTGGACTCGGTAGTGTTTTATTATAAGACTACTACGTGGTCATGCTTGTCTTGGACATCATGTTCACTAGTTGTAGCAGAACCAGCTCATGTTTTGGAGCTTGCTATCATAGTTCATTTTCTGAGAATCTCACAACGTCATCTCGTCGGTTTGTGTTGCAAACTTTCTTTTCCAGACATGCTGTCTGAAATATCCTATTACCAACCAGATCTGAATCTCAGCCAGATATGATGGTTGGAACTTTTCTAGGATCTATGATGTAGGTCCCGACAGGGTTGATGTTCTGGTCGACAAACCTAGCCGGAAGATCTATCTTTGTAGTATCTTTGACCATCTTTCCATGAGGGATCCTTGTACTCTCAATTCCTTCGATGATTCTATAACCATTGAAACGTTAGAACTACTCTCGACTGTTGAGTTTTTCCCTAGTTACCAGCATCATTCCCCGCATTTGCATTTTGTTCCCAGCTTGCACCTCAGTAATTGTTGTCCAGGATCATCTTCAAAAGTAGACTTACCATGGGTCCCATCCATCTCAGATGACAAGCAAATCGTCCATGACGTTGTCTTCAACAAGGTAGTCCACATCGTCCACCCTAGCCCAAGTATGACATTCTCTCAAACTTCTTTAGATGATCGATTGCGAATTGACCTATCCTGGTATAAAGAGTTTCAATGATCAGGGAATTAAAAGTAATTCTTTTTGCCACTTAAGGGAATATTTCTGTGAGTCATCTTCCTTAAGATGTCTCATTATGGTATCATGGCAAGTCAACTCCTCGCTATGTTGACAACCGTTCACCACCTTCTTAAGTGTGAAATTGTTGTCTACATAGTGAACCTTCATCATATGTTACACTCCATCCCTCTGGATGTATATGTCGTGTCTCAGCTCGAGAGATGTTTCAATGTCTCCCTCCATGAGTTGATCCCGAGTTGTTCGATCTTCAAGAAGATCAATCCTTATAGAGTTTTCCCTTTCCTCTCGTTGTCATGTTAGTTGGACTTCTCAGAGCAAGACATCGAGATAAAGATGGTGATCGTATCAACGTTCTTATGAAGTACAACCTGGATCGTGAAGGTTGTGTTAGTTATGCGTCCCCCCTTCCATCTTACCCTACGCTTGAATCTCGGGTCGAGATTCTTGTTTAGTGGTGGTGAGTTGTCACAACCCTAGAATACCTGAGTGACATAGTTGCATCTGCACTCATGCATCATGTCTACAATTTCTGAAAATTGAATTGAGGTTTGTTGAAACCCTCAGAAATTAGTTCAAAAATAATCAACATTTAATTCTCATCAATTGAGTCCAAGGAAATGTTCTTGTTAGTCTGTAAAAATATTGGTAAGAGGTAAAATTCAAACCAATATTTTTGGAATCACAGAAATATTTATTTTGGGTCTTTGAATTAAATCAATACTTATTTGAATTGGAGATATAAATTCCTATAAATACTTTTATAACTCCAATAATTCTGAAAACTTGTGAGTGGCTCTGAATATGTTGTATCAGGGCACATAATAAATTTCGGAATCTACAAAAATGATTTGGTTTAGAAACTAAATCAAAACAGAGGAATAAAAATAGAAAACAGTAATAGAATTCGAAAGAGAGAGAGAGAGAATGTAACCTCACCTGGCCTCCCTGTAGTCTGGCCCAGTTTTTGCTGGCCCAGCCCACCTTCTCCTCCCTCCTACTGTCTTCAACCTCCTGCCAGTGGGCAGGAGGGCGTGTGGCCGCCGTGTGCGCACACGCGCGTGCCACCTCCTGCTTCCCGCCGCTGCCCTAATGCGCCTGGAGATGCCATGACACCCCGGAACTCTCTCACCCTATCGAGCTCACCCCCCTACTCTACTCTCTATCCCTCTCATCGGTCGAGCAGCACCGTCGCCGCCGCTCATTGCTGCCGCGACCACTCTATCCGACTCACCCATATGATGTGCCCACGAGCTCCGCGACATCGTCCTCGTCATCTCCACCAAGCCAAACGAGCCGAGGCGCGCCGTAGCATCGTCATCACCACCGTCTTCCACCTCGGGAGCCGATCACCGCCGCTGTCGAGTCGCCACCGTCTGCGCCTCCCCAAGCCCGCTGAGACCGTCACCGACCTTGCTGTGAGCCCCGCCATCATTTCCCCTCTTCTTCCCATGTCGCTTGTCTCGCTAACTAGCATCACCGTCGAACCTGAGGATCCATCGCCGCTGGCCATGTCGCCCCCGAGGAACCAACATTCGTAGTTCGTGTACGAGCAGTTCAGCGTGCTCAGCAGCTTCCCAGCAAGCCCACGCACCCACCAGCTCCTCCTCCCGTGCATCGTAGCGCCAAACCCGACCCTTCCCGAACTCCGGGTGCCGCCACGACCTCGTTTCTGGCGAGCTCGGTCCACCTCAGCTGCTGCCGCTAGCCGTGTTGGATGCGCGAGAGTCCCAGCACCACATAGAGCCTCTCCGCCGTTGTTTTGGTCGCCGGAGGAGCTAACCCGAGTCTCTGTAGCCTAGTCACTGACCAGTGGGCCCCACACGTTAGGTTTGACCTGGACCGTGCCCTATTGACTTGCTGACGTCACAATGACGTAATGCTGATGTAATAAAGCATTTTATGGATTTAGCTTATTTTAAATAACCAGGGAATTCCAGAAAATATTATAAACTTCAGAAAATCATAGAAAATAATCTGTAGCTCAGAATGAAATAATTTATATATGAAAAATGATCAGAAAAATCCAATCTATCCATCTGTATTAGTTTCATGAATGTGAAAGCAACTTAACCCTGCTGTTTATATAAAAATATGATAAAACACTATTTAAATTCATAAGATGAGTTTGCAATTGAACCTTTGGTTCAAAAGGACTCAAACCCAGGTGGTTGTAGTTGCATTAGCCCAACACCCTCATTTTGCCATGTCCTGATCATGCATCATATTGATCATTGCATTGATGGTGCTCTTCCTAGGTTGCCGGTAATAGTTCCCCCTCAGTAGTCATGGTTCCGACGATGAGATCGATGACACTGATGAAGAGCTACATTATCTTCAGAAGTGCCAAGCAAGCAAAAACCCCTTGTTCATTTCGATACAATCCCACTCTCTCGCTCCTACTCTCTTTTACTACATTAGGACAACAATGATTCAACTGTTACATGATGCGGTATTTGAACCCCTTGCCACAGTAAACAGATGGAACCCACTAGCATGAGTAGGAGTTGTTTGAACCCTGATGTGCCTACTCATTCATGCTTGTTGTCATGCCTGCTACTGCTTAGAGTTGAGTCAGGTCTGATTCATTGGGGATGAATTGGAATGTGGTGAACATGTCCTACTATTGAGAGCTAAGTGTGTGAACACGATTTGGTAATGGTATCGATGAGAGGCCATGTAGGAGTACATGGTGGGTTGTTTCATTGAAGCCGTCCTTAGGAACTGAGTTCTATGTGTGTGATCCATCAACATCTACTACAACGCATTGGGCCCGAAACCAATGGACCCTCTCGACTTATTAACTGCCCTCGCCCTCTGTCCAGGAGTTACAACTAGTTTCTGGTGTTTGTAGGATATGTGTTGGAGGCCGTGCATAGCGCTGACCCTAGGCGTGGGCTATGATGCGGTAGATACACCGTGGCCGGGTATGCCGGGCACCCGTTTGGTGTTGCAGAACCCTGTACACATCGTTTGGGGCTGTGAGCGAAACCCCGGCCGGATCTCCTCGCAAAAGGAACCCGAATAGGGGATAAATCTAAACTAGATACTTGTGTGGTTAGTCAGCTCATGGCCAACTCCCTCACCAGGCTTCCACTTGATGGTTGCCGAGATACACGACGTGTACATGGTGGTAAGTGGCGAGAGCGTGTGTGAAGAAGTACACCCCTGCAGGGTGATAATGATCTATTCAAATAGCCGTGTCCACGATAAAGGACTTCTTGGTTGCCTGTATAGTTCATAGACAAGTGAAAGTGTATACCCTAAAATGCGCAAGATAAGCGTGAGTGCTATGGATGGCGTTCTCGTAGGGAGACGGAAGCGAATCCATAGCTGTGTATTGAAATGGTGAATTTGTGGGCTCGTGTGCGCCACCTCAAAAGAGTTACTTGCAGTAGTAGTTCAGGTTAGCCACTGAGTTAAAGCTGGCTTGCTGCAGTTAAACCCCACCATCCATTTGTTGATAATGATGCATATGTAGTTAGTTCTGATGTATGTCTTGATGGGTACATTTGTACTCGCGTTTGCTTAATTTATGTTTTTGCAGAGAGACTTCAGTCTCGCTAGTAGTTCCATGTGGACTTCGATGTTTAGCTTAATACCTCAGCTACGATCTTGTGCCCTCGGCGGGATCTAGTAGATAGTCAGGCTTCTCAGCCTTTTTCATTTGTAGATGTTTGAACTCAGACATGTTAAGCTTCCGCATGTGCTACTGCTTGTATGACTTGAATGCTAGGAATTTGGTTTTACAAGTAAAACTTAGAACTTATGGTTCTTACGAACATGCATTTTGTAGAAACAACAAACTAAGCAGCAATAAACAATAGGGAGTATGAGAAAATTAAACAGCAGTTGAGGATAAAGGCTTTAGAAGGACTGACTTACATTAACAGTTAACACCGGCTTTATAATGCCCTTCTCCATGGCAAGGGAAGGATAACTCAAGAATTTCATCGCAGAATCTTCTTCATAAGCATTGCCTATACTCTACATTTTGTAGAGAGTAATTATAGATATGATAATACTGGAAGGGATAGAGGATAATGAAGATACGATGCAGATTGATGCTACATAATCAACTACTAATCCCTGGAAGTACAAGCGTTACAGGACAAAATGTACTGACAAGAGCAATGGGCTACACTTCTGCACTGGCATTGTCTGTGTATTCTATTTGTTGGTAAGATTAAATATAGATCTGATCTTTTTTAGTAAATGGTGGGTGAGGGAGATAAGATGCAGAATGCTACAAAATGAACCAATCCATCTTCCCACAATACAAGAGTGTTTTGAACACTGGTGTACTGTACAAAACATTCTTATATTATGGGACGGAGAGAGTAGCTATTAATGTAAGTACAGTGATAAACCATGTTCAGTCCTTACAAGAGGACTGCAGAGCTAAACCTATTCAAAAGCATTGGGATGATTCTAAATTTATGTAAGAGTCCATACGGATCTTATAATGTCCACCAAATGGACGATTACGAGGCTAACATGTGTAGTGATGCTACATAATCAAACAGCTATGAAAGTAAGTATGGTCATACAGGGCAAGAGGTACTCACAAGAGCAATGCAGTGTGCAGTATAGTTGCGAGATTATGTGGTCCCTTGAGAACGAATGTTCTTCTGCTAACAGTTTTCGTACAAGTGAGACATTAAGGCAAATGCAGAAATGTAGTTCAAATTGTGATGTCATACCATAAACAGTACCTTACGCTGCAGCCGAGACCAATGTGTAACAAGATTATTCCAGTCACCGTCGGATAAATGTATCACCAGAGACTTTACAGAAATTTCGTTCAGAGGCTTGCCATCGAAGGGCGCTTGCCGCAGGTAGGAACGATACTTCATCAACGAGTGCTTGAAAAGTGCAACCAACCCTTGCTCGTCATCACAATCTAGTTTGTGCCTCGCCTATTTAAAAGAATGAAATCTTGTGTCTTCTGTCAGCAGAAACATATGCAATAATGACCATGAATAACATTAGTACATTACTTACGCGTAAGTTGCGGAGGAAGACTGGAAATTGTTCTGTGTCTGCGGTATAATCTTTCCATGAAGGAAAGATGCGCACAAAGTTCCTGACAACAACATAAGCTTCGTCTTCTAAACTGGGAAGAAATGGAACAGGGGTCCTACTTGCTGCAATTGGTGCTCTCTCTGGTTCGAATAGGGATTTGGCAACTGGATTTGGTGTACTCTTTGCTAGAATGGGGGTTTTGCGTCGTATAGCTGGTGCTATGTCAACTGGCATAATCATATTGTTTGCTGCAGTTGGGGTCTGCTGAGTTGGGGCATCAGAAATGACCAGTGTAGTAGGGCTAGAGTCTGCTAGAGTTGGGGTATTTTGTGGGTCGGGTGATATTGCAACTACACCTAATGGGGTATTTCATTTATCTGGTGCCACTACCTTTACCAAATACTTTGCTTGTGCTCCTCCATGATCAGCAATCGCTCTCTTCCTTTTGAACGTATGATACACAAGAACAACATTTGAATGGATAAATATGGTATGATAACAGATGGTATATGTACTGAAAATGGATAGGCAGGGCATATTCACATACACGATGTGTAAACTAAGCTAATGGCAGTTCAATATAGTAGAAGCAATGCAAAGCATTAGTTGCAAGATATGTGCGAGGAATGTAACCTTGGAAAGTTAGAGCAAGTACCTTGATGGGTGAATAAGACATGGCATCTTCCTCTGACTCCTCCACTAGGGAGCTACATTGACTTTGGTCTCCCGCTAGCTCAGAATCACTGTTAGGATCATATTCTGAGCAAGAATCTGTAGGTGGAGAGTGTTCGCATTGCATTGCATCCAGACTTGATTTCAGTCCCTTAATGCCAAGTTTGACAGCCATGGCATTGTTCTACTTTATTCTTTTCATGCGCGCAAGCTCATAATCATTATGATGCTGTTCAGAATCTGAGATTCATGAAAATATAAAAAGTAGTCAGATTATCTATGGAATGCATTGCGGTTTCAACTCGGAGAGTGTCTCCCTATAAACCCTTGCATATGCAAAGTTCACCTCCCGAACCGTGCTGACCAGACCACTCATAGAGATACACACCCGAGCGGCGAACATGCATTTTCGAAACTAATTTAGGAACATTTAGCTGACCAATTAAACAACTCTGTTTTAATAATATCATATTCGTATTTACCAACTAAGCTTGTTTAGCTTGATGGGTGGAGCAGTGTTATTATGACAGAAAGCATGTATTCTGATCGTATAGTGATCATAAAAGGGGGAAACTCTAAGTATATATTTTTTTAGCAAAAGAGGGTTTCCCCTCTGATTTCTATTAGATAAACCACCACGGAACCAACATGATCAATTAAACCCTAAGCATGATCAATTAAACCGTATTATGGTTGTGCCATGGCAGATCTGAAGCTACAAATTGGACAAATGATATTTAGCATCCATTGCTTGCTTCGAACTAAGAACTAAATTCTAAGAGCTAAAAAGAAAGTAGAGTAACCAAGTTAAGATCTAATTTCTTGTTGAGATCAAAAAGTTGAGGATTTATGAAGTACCACCTCTCTTGCGGCGCCGTGTAGGCATCGGGGGTGCGATGGTTGTCGGTGGTGTTGAAGCAGATCTGCGATGGTAGAAGGTTGCATTAGGGGATAAGTCCATTGCGGTGGAAGAGAATGTCGTGTGAGCGGCCCCGGCAAAGAGGACGACGACGCCGATGAAGCGAGAGGACGCGATGCAAGGCTATTGGTCCGTCGTCGTGGATTTGAAACGTCCATCTCTAGTAGTGGATGACGCGGTCTTGGTAGGCGCTCCGGCATGGTGGAGGACGATGGCGATGGATGTGGTGGAGGACGACGGCGATGGATGGGGTGGCGGACGGAGGCTGGTGTGGGAATGGGGTGTTCTAGTGCGGACGGTGTATGTATGGGAAAATGGAGGGAGAGGTACGGGGAACCATGTTTTTAGGACGCGCCTGTCTGAAATATGGGAAAGTTATGAACTTATCCCCTGTTTCAAATTTGGACGTCTCGTCGGTTGGGGATAGGACGGTAATCTCGCATCTCCCAAATATTTGCCAGTAACTATTTCTGCCGAGGAGAGGGTGTTTGGCCGCCCACGGTTGGCGCCCACGGTGTATGAACGGGGCTAACAGGTAGGGCAGTTGTGTCACGTCTGATGGAAGTTACACATCTGCCCCTATTTCAAATGTTAGCCTACATCTATTTCGGACGAGGAGAGGGTGTTTTGCCGCCCACCGTGTATGAATGGGGGATGGTGGGAGAAAAAGAGGTCTTTCGGACGAGCTTGAATCAAATGAGTTTTGCCGCCCATGTTTGAGGCCCACCGTGTCGGAATGGGCTCAGAGGCGGTCGTGTCACGTCTAATTGAAGTTACTAATCTACCCCTATTTTGAGCAGTGGAAATCGGGCCGATGGATTATCCGTGTAATGGGTAGACAGTAATTTCCATCTCCCAAACACTTGGCTTCGGGCAGCCGATGTGGGAGTAGACATTTTGCTGTTTCTTTCGAATTTTGGGACAATAAGCATCCACGTTTACCCTGGCAACTAAATTCGAATCTATTTTGTATTCCTATATGAATCTTTACCAATCATTCTATGTGTTTTTATATATCTTCAAAAGGACGACAAAGATGTATTCCACTGTCATATATGAATATGGTTTACAAATGCCGATACTCAAATTCAGAAACTAGAATCCAGTTTAAGGTGAATTCGAATATTTGGAACACTTCATGTCCAACTCAAATGTCACACGCAGCATAATGTGTACTCCCATTTAGATATGTACACAAGCGATGTATCAAGATTCAAATACCGAGTCAATCAACCAAGAATGTACGGAACTAACAGACATATAAACACTTATAGAGTATATCCATCAATAATATCAACTAACATACATAAGCCAGGCCGCTGTACTTTTTTGGCTACAAAAACATCCTTTTTTAGCCAGCATCTTGGCCCTTCCCGATGCGTGCCACTTATGGTCCATCTATACTACTATTGCTGAATGCACATTCAGCCCGATTGGCATATTTGTAGGTCTGGCACATCAATCCAAATGAAATGTCTCCGAGTCTTATCAATTAATACAGACTTGTGCTCAAATAAAATTACAAACAAAAAAACAGAAAAAACAATTATTACATGATCTCTAAAACAAATGGTTTGATTGATTACATGAACAGACAACACAAAGGTTATTCAACTATGGAAAGAACATTTCACCTATGATTCACCAAGTAGGAATTTAATTTCCTTTTTTCCTTCAGGACCTTAACAATCTGGTCAGTCTCAGCTTGCTTCATTTTGGAATCCACCAAATATATAATGGTTGTCTTGAGTACTGCTTGTGATTGTGCTGTTTGCTTCCTCAACATGTCAACTTCATCTCTAGGTCCCCTACTGTGGGATGATGCAACGTCCGTGGGGACCTTGCTCTTTGATCTTGTTTTAACCTGTTTTGCCATTAAAGTTCCGATTGGATTCAGAAAAGTTGAAGTTAGCAAAACATCTCAACTGGGAGTTATAACAGCAAACCAGTTAAACAAACAAGGAATTAAAGAGTTTCAATTGGATGCTGAAAAGTAGTTATTAACATCATTGTAACCCGTTGTTGCAGCAGCAAAGCAGTTAAACAAACAAGTAGATATTTAAGTTAAGGCAAACTGGTAATTCTTAACAGTAAGTATCAAACACATAGATAGGCGCAGTCTACAATATCATTAACAGGTTGTGCCATTATGTAATCAGTAGCAAACTAAATTAAGCCAAGCAACGTAATTGAACAATTTTGCAATAAGTGGCTAACAAAAATTCCGAGAAGCAGGTAACTGAACTTACGCTAGTTCTTTGTATTGGCACACTGCAACTTCTTTTTCGCTTACAAGGTTGTACGAAGGAGTCCATGGCATCAATTGCTTGGATACGCAGTCCCAATACTTCTATCTTCCCACACTGCATAGGTAAGTCGAATGGTTAATCTGGTAAGATGGTGCGTCCTTGATATGTTATATGAGGACGTGTAGTCAGACTAGTTGTAGCCAAACACATCACACTGGCTTTTACTGTATATTTCATGCGATTACTTTTGGCATATCGAGATCTAAGCAATCTACAATAGGATGAAAAGACTGGCATCCTTCACATTATTGGCCAACTCAGTTCATAGAAACAAGCAATTCAACCATTCTGTGGGTAAATCAAAAGCGCCACTGGAATATTTTTCACTATCAAATCATACACGCAAAAAGGGGCGACACCACCATAGGGGCTGGTATGGGCGGCCGCCTCAGGTGGCTGGAAAGTGTGCACCTAGTTTGAGTCGTCCAGGTTGGCCCACGCTAGTTTTGTTCATCCCAACGCATGAGCAGGCAATGTAAAAAATGAAGAAAAATGTTTCAATTCGGATGGGCCAATAACATAAGTGCAAGGCAGGCCCTATAGCAGGCTCGCGGCCCAAACGAGCGCCTCCCATATCGATCGACAGCAGGAAAAATCCCAATTCATTCGCTCCAACCTCCAGTCTGGTTTGCTCCTAACCTAGCCGCCGCTGGACAGACCAACACAGCACTTCCTCGCGCCCTCGTTGGAGGGCGGTCGCCGGGCTTCAAGCGAACGGAAGGACAAGAAGATGAAGATACAACCCTGAGTGTAGCCTGCGTGGGAGGCAGCGGCGGTAGCACGGTCATGGCATCGAGCTTGCGCAAACGGACAGTCGCAGCTTGCAAGAGTAGCATGCGCAACAAGAAGGTACATCACATCGCTGATTATATCTAATTCAACTCTTCAATTTATGGCCAATAGTTAAACCTGACGGTGTTGTAAAACTGCTTGTATGTAGGGAATCTATGAGAAAATGAAACCAATTTCTACTTATTTTATAACTCCCCCAATCAATACTGAACTGACTGAATCTGATGTATCTAATCAAGTTTCCAGTGCAAACATACAAGCTCATGTTGTTCTTGAGACTGAAGTGTCTAATGAATAGACTGCTAATGAAGGATTTGATGCAAACATTTTACATGCTCCTGGTGATGAACATATAGTGTCTACTGAGGGATCTAATGCAAGCATTTTGCAAGCTCATCAAAGGATTTAGTGTCTAATGTTGATCTACTATGTTGAGAGAGACAGAGATTTGCAGGCATTGATGACAAGCAAATTATAGTGCATTTTCATAGCTTGAGAAAACGTCGAGGCCATCTACCAGAAAGTCCCCGTATCATGACAACATATCATAAATACTTTTCTAATCTGTTGTTTGAAACTATTGGCATACTTGTGCAGGATAGATATATTGATATGCAGTTTGCGCACTGGTTATACATGCAATTACACTTCGATATTTAGCCAGAGAACGAATAATTCAAGAAGGTACATACCATGTTTGTAGTCCTTATACACCATGTTGCATTTTGTGTTTTTTGGTGCTTGCATCATTTAGTGTTTATAATCTGAACTACTTTGGATCATTAGCTGGTTTTCAAAGTGCATGTAGCTTCACATTTCTCAAGTTATGTTGATTTCCGGAGTGCAAGTGCCTTCGTATTTTTAAGTTAAATGTTCGCCCCTGGTAACTTGAATTCGTGGATCAGCCACTTCACACAAATCATACACAAATGCCAGTATGAATTAAATGAAATGCAGGGACTTACGCTAGCTCGTTGTAGAGGCTCACTGCAGCTCTGCTTGCGCTTGGGATGTTCCATGTACAAGTCCATGTTACCACTTGCTTGGATGTGCAGGCCTAGTGCTCTGGCAAATCCATATTGAATGTGCATCCCCCTCTGCATTTTTAACACGGCGAGTGGTTGATCAAATAAGAGGAATCGACCTTGATGTTGTACCGGAGGACAGATACTTACAAGGTTATATGGGTGTGCAGGATGTGTACCAGATCCCGTAGCGCCGTCATGCTTCGCTAAAATATGGATTTTCTTGTTTCAGATGATATCTCCAGAAGAAATAAGAGTTAAGGTCAGAGTTGCATAGGCGTGTAAGCTAAGAGAGCAGTGAAAGGATATCAAAACATCGTCGGAACAGTGCACAAGGGAGTGATGTGTGGATACCTAGTTCGGGCCGGAGTTTGGGCATGCTCGCCTAGCTAGAGTGCGGGTCACTTCAGAGCCGTTGAGGGTGATGCACTGGCGTTGGCTGGCCGCGCACGGATGCAGATCTTGAGTGGCAGCGGAGCGCTACTTTGCAGTGGACGAGACCGTTGGTGAAGCCCCAACGGCCTCGGGAGGGGGGGCGGAGGTGCAGTGATGTGCTCGGTAAGTAGCCCCAGTGAGCTGGGAGACGGCGTCGGTGAAGCGCACCTGATGTGGTGGAACTCGGTGTTTGTGAGGCACATCGGCTGCGGCGGCCGACGTTGTCGGTGGACCACCCGGTGCGATGGACGAGGGCGTAGATGAGGTAGCTCCGGTGCGGTGGTGAAGCTTCGTCGTCGTCCGGCACAGAGGTGAGACGAGGGGCGATTCGAGGGTTGGCGGCGAATTAGGGATTTGAGCAATCTGGGCGCGGAAGGGGATGGTGGAGAAGAGAGATTTTGCAGGGCTGGAATTGGGGCCGCCAGATATTTCAATCCGAAACGTGGAAGCACGAACTTATATTGTCGTCGTCCTTTTGGAGGGGGAGGGGGGTGGGTGGCTGGGTGCTATGCGTCCGTCCGACACAGGCGACCACCCCGACAGGACTATGCTTTGGTGCCTTAAGGCACTTGCCTTTGTGTCCATGACATATGGGGCCAACTGGTGGCTGGCCCACATGTCAGTGACCCAAAGGCAGTTGCCTTTAAGGCACCAAAGCAGCGTCCACCCCGACACGACCCTGATTTTCCTGGTGCGCCTACATTTGAGAATGCAAACGAATCTTCTTTCATTTGCAAACGAATGTGTATGTATTACCATGCCCATGTTTTCCTTGCAATAATTAGTCATTCGAAACGAGATACTCTATCCGTTCACTTTTGTAAGTCGTTTCAGACAACTTAAAATGAACTGTTTTGCACATTGTCTGACATGTCTTCAAGGTCTTATAAAAGTGAACAGAGGGAGTACTATAAATTAATTAATGAGGAGTTATTTGGAAAAAAATTCGAAACGGTACCCACGCTAACGTGGATTATAGTGTGTGTCACATAATTAGTTATTTGAATTAGAGTGTGTGTCACATAGTTAGTTATGTGAATTAGAGTGTGTGTCACGTAGCGATCTCCAATTCTAACGTGGATTTCAAATTTCATTGTATCCATGCTACTTTTTTAATACAAATTCATATGTATATGATGAACACCATGGTAGTGAGAAATTTTTTGGATGGATTCAAACATATGACCTACAAAGTAGCATAACAAACTGAGTCAATGTCAAATTTTTGAAACTTAGTATGGCACAAATTCGAAATAATTACCCGTATGCCTGGTCCTTGGTTCAAATCTTACTATGTACACTGAATTGAAACATCGATATTAAGTCTCGTACTATGTACATTCAAATGTTGTTTTTAGCCCCCCCTCCCCCCCCCCCCGCACAAACGCTACATACCTCCTGTATCGGTCAATCTTCCTCTCCTAACCACCTTAGGAAGCTATCAGTTTACAACACACGTTCATTCTTTCTCTCCATGTTTCGATCTCTAAGTCTCTCAACTACACAACCCCTTTTTCCACTCTGTTACCAAATGTATTTACCTCACACACCCGCCATTGCACCCCATGCCGAGCTCTCTCTCTCTCTCTCCCCTCTCCCTCTCACCCTCTCGCACTAAATACATGCATTGCCTATCTAGCCCCCAACCTCTCGTGCATGCGCACGCATGCACGTTGTATATCTAGGTCACTCCCTCGAGAATGTCTCACTCTTTCTTCTACACGGCGGGCCACACTCGCTCAATCTCGCTCTCTTTATCTGAGTCACGTTTAACCATGTTTTCTTTCACACACAAATGATATATCTCCCTGTTCGGGCCTCGATCGACACACTCTATACTCTCTCACGCAGATTGTCTATCTAGGTCAGTCCATCCAAGCCGCCACCACTCTTTGGACCTCATGGTGGGCCACGCTCACTCAATCTCTCTCTCTCTCTCTCTGTATGTCTCGATTGACCTCGCTCTTTCTCGGACAAAAACGATATATCACCATGTTGAGCCCAATTCGACCTATTCACATTGTATACTCTCTCACTCACATCGTCTATCTAGGTCACTCTCTCCAACCCATCAATCGCACGGCGACCCTATGTGATCAATTGACCTTGCTTCCTCCCACGCACAAAATATATCTACATGTAGGTAACTGGATCATCTCTCAAGCTCTATCTTACAGCCCTCACCCTTGCCAAAAAGCTCAATCGGACAATATCTCTCCAGAGCATATATATTTGTTCAATGAATGTCGGACCACACTCACTTTGTCTCTCTATCTATATGTCTCTCGATTGACCTCGCTTTCTCACACCGTATCTTCCACGCGTTGAAGCTACTACCTCTCCATCCCTCGCAAAGCCGGAGCTATTTACATTGCGAGGGGCACTCCAACCTTGGATTAATTTGTGTAGGCATTTATTCCGTTCGGTTTAGATTATATTTTCATAGCATTCGTCCCACAACTACTCCAATCACCGTAGCAAGTAATTAAGCTACGGGGAGCACCTAATATGAGCACTGGGGAGCCGTTGGATCGAAGATGCTGCGGCACAAAGACTACTCCCAAGCCATTGGATCTCACTTCCAACAGTGTAAAAACTCGTATCACCATAGTATCTAAGCTGCGGGGTGGATGTGATGTTCTATGCTACTGCCATTTTTGTTCGTAAACTTGCAAAAAATTTGTAACTCCTGTCGTTACTTGTCTAACCACGCAAAGTGTTTGTTCAAAAAAACCATCCTACACTGAAATATCAGAACAACACATGGTGGTCCCACTTGTCATTAATCAAATTTGGACCTAAAACTAACAAATCTGAAAGACGAGATTCGAACTGGCAACCTGGACTACAAAGCGTAAATCGATAGCTTGAAAACACGAACGGTTGGTGGTTTTGTCCCATAACTTGATTTTATACAGTACTTTCGTTGAGTAGAGTAGAGGGAGTGCCTCGTCAACACGTGCATGACCGTTATCTCACTTACTGGTGGGTCCTAGGTCTGTGATCTCAATCTCTCTTCTCTCCATCGTCTAACCTTTGCACGGGCACACACGAAGAGTGGTGCTAGCTTGCCGTGGTGTTATTACAACTAAAAAAACTTGGAAAATAGTAGAATCTCCTAGAACAAGAGACGTTGTGGTTGGTCGAGACGGAGCTAACCACATCTATCCTCCGTGCCACGTTTGCATGATGAAGCGGTGTGGCTAGTGGGGTGTTTTCAACCGACTGGCTGGGTCCCGAGGTCGAACCGTAGGTACTCTACTACGTCTGATACAGTATATTTTTACACGCACATTTTTCCTCCGTGCTGAGATGTGGCACACCCTACCGCGCGGTTTCGGGGTCCTCCCGGGTGGTGCACGCATATATTCTTCCTGACATGAGACGCCCTACCGCGCATTTTCTGGGTCCTCCTCGGTCGTAGCGCCGAAGCAAGTAAATGAGATGTCAAATCACGACAGACCACCTTTCCCGCCGAGTACATCAGTGAAGCAGGGTGGCTAGCTAGGTGGGCTAGTTCGACCGATTAGCTAGGACACCGCCACATTTGTTTTTTCACCCCTTTTTTATCTACTTTCTGGCAGGTAAATTTAAATATCCACCGCGGCGTCGCTCTAGTGTTTGGGTGCGGCAGGATTTTTAATTTTTTGATTGACGGGAGCAGGCGCGACAGGATTTTTAATTTTGTGATTGACAGGAGCAGGCGCAACATCAATTAGTCAAGATGAGGAGCTCAGGGCCAAGGATGCGGAGCTCAGGGCCAAGGACGTCGAGCTCCGTGAGCTCAAGGAGGAGAGGAGTTCCATGCTCCTCCGTTATGTGCGGGAGTTCACGGAGCTTCAAAAGCGGCAGGCGTCCACCACAAAGATGCTCGAGGCGTCGGCGGCGTTGCTGCAGAAAGCGGGAGATATGATAGGCCGTCAGGGGAGCCGGCTGGAGCGCGAGCGTGCCGATTGTGACGAGGTCCAGGATCGCCTCAACCACTTGGTGAACCAAGTTGCCACGCACGTGTTGCGGCTGCGCGATGCCTACCGTCGTGCCATCGCGACGATGCCGGCCGTCGGGCTAAACCCGTTCGACCACCCGGTCGACTTCAACGAGTTGCGGCTTCCTGACCTGGTCTCCTTCTTCACCTATATCTCCGAGGAGCTGAGCCGTCTCCGTGCGATGGTGGGGGCTGAGCTGGACAAGGAAGGGTTGAGGGCTGCCGTCGCCGTTGCCGGGTGAATCCTTTCAGGGCTCCGTCACTGGAATCCATTCGTGCCATTGGACGCCGTCTTTGATGAGCTGGCTCCCGTCGACCGGGAGCGGGCTCTGCAGGCGGTTGCACCCTGCATCACCAACGTCATGCGCCTCGAGAAGCATAGGGACTTCGGTGGTGTTTAGGCGCCCTCTTCATGGGCATGTCCATGTCTCGGCGCAACATGACCGTTGGATCAAACTCAGACGGTGCAGATCAGTCACTGTAGCACAAAGCGTCTGGGTGTGTTTGGTTGCATTCTCATCTCAATATAGTTGTTTCCTCTTCGTGTATTTTTGTCAAGCTATTAGTGTGGACTCGTGCACCCTTCATGCACTCTGCCAAACACCCAAAAGTGGGTCGAGAAGGGAACTTTTGCTCCCATCCCGTGCACCATTCATACACCCTGCCTCACACTATTCGTGCTTCATATGGTTCATGTTTTGTGGAGTACTATAGCACCGTACTCTCCGTGCGCTGTGGACCTAGTTCTGTTAACATTGATCTCACTGTCCATTCTTGACCGGACAGTCGAAAAAGCTGTACTATGTTACATATAGGAGTAGTTGACATGCGCACAACATCATTTGTTATCGTCATATCTTACTACACTAGCAACAAGATTGTGTAGTACTGACGTATAAACCACTGCACATGCCTAGTAGTAGGAGCATTGTGTATGTTCAAGGCGTGTTTTGCACTCCTCCGTTGTAAGAGTGGAAACACTTATTGTAATCATTTTTTTCTTCTAAAAAACAGTCGACACGCTCTACCATGCGGGTCCTCCTCCAACCATGCACTGAATTACTCACTTTCGCCGACGTGTGGGACAGCCAGCATCGGGGTCCACCAACCATGCACTAAATTACTCCGTAGTAGAGTGACGGTAGACTACCCCGATCGAAGCGCCTCAGTAATGCCCAATGAGCCGTCAAATCACAAGACCCCCTCCTTTCCAACAGTAAGTTAGACGGACGAAGCAAACATCATTTCACTCTTCTCTCTCAGCTTCCTCTCTACCCAACCTTCGCTTCTACCTCATCTTTTTCCTCATTTCTTCAAGAAAACCATGACCTGCTTTTGCCATTGTTCTTCTCTCCCAGAGAAGGAAAGGTGAGCGCATCAATGGTGTTGATTCTGGCCAAGGCCCGGTCTTGCAACCCCGAGACTGATCCTATAACTCCCTCCCTTTTCTTATTTTGGGTTTGTGATTATGGTTTCTTTTCTTTTATTTCTATTTGACAGTTTCTTGATGGACCCTGGAGCACCGATCGAAGTGATGTATATGGCTCCGGCCAAAACCGTCGAGGCTCATGGTACGAAGAAGCGCAAGCACCCCGTCGAGACTACCGCAGACAAGCTCAAAGCCATCGCCCTGTCCAAGCCCCCCTCTCCAGGATCCCTCATTAAGCAAGTATAGGTAATATCTCTTCTTGACGATCTTTTTCTCGATCTTGATCGTGTTTTTTCATCTAACACGCAGTACTAGTACTAGTAGTACAACTTTCTGGGTGATCCTGCATGTGATTTTTGTGTGCCAAATGACGGTTCTAAATTCCTCTTTTGACCAAAACATGCGAGAGGTTGACACTGATTTCTTATAGATTACTTTCAACTACTCCCTTTGTCCCAAATTTCTTGTCTTATATTTTTCTAGATACGGATATATCTAATACTAAAATGTGACTTGATACATCCGTATCTAGACAAATCTATGACAAGAATTTTGGGATGGAGGGAGTACTTTGTGAACATCAATGCTACCTTTTAAGTGGGTATATTTGCCTCAGTAACTTGTGTTATGGATATTGCATGTAATCCCTCTGCTCTCATGCCTTTGAAGACATGTTCTAGTGTCTTTGTTCGCTCATTTCTGTGCATATATGTAGTCATATATGGAGTATAATATCGAAAATCATCTTATATTTATGAACGGAGGTAGTAATAAAATATGGTTTCTGTTTGAATTAGAACCAGGTCCGCGGTGGAGATGAAGTTCTCAAAGTCATGACGTGTGAACTGGAAGACCTGATGATGAGGTGTACTGCTGAACTATCTAGCTGCTGTGTCCTTGTCGCCACGTGTCCTGAACTAGTGTTTTCCTGTAGCATTGTTGTCAGGCGTGTTCTCGAGGTTGTACTTGACCACAACAATTTCCTGGCTGTGCCTTCGATTACGATGGGTGTGGTTCTTGTAAAGCTTCCCAACAAATCTGATGCGGCATGTCTTCATCATCATGTTTATGAGTGGAAAGACCACTATGTTAGGTTCTCCAAGGCTGACAAGATGGTGATGGTGCATGTAGACATCTCACACGAAGTCCATGGCCTAGTCAGTTATGCGGGGTTCATCCCGTAGGTCGGTGGCAAAAAATAGTCTGTAGAGTTTAGTTAGTGCAACTTTGCTTGTCTGTAGTAAGTACTATTGTTCAGTACTTGATTTGTGTTTGTGAACCCTGTATTGTTTATTAGTACTGCCGCTTTTGGTGTGTGTCAGTCCTGAGAACGGTCTATGTTAATGTCTGTCCACTCAATTCAGTATGTATATTTTGAAGTATCCATATCATATTTTTTGTGAGGACGGTATATCAATTATGGTTACACTCCAATATCTGTATGCATTGCAGGGTTTATCGCACCCACCAGGATTTCCAGCCCCATGGATGTTCGGTCCATACGATTTGTCACGACCTTTGGACTGTCCTGCTTGTGGGAGTAGGCGGGGCCCCTGCATGCCACGCATAGTTGAATGATCAATCTTCTGTTTAGTACTTCAACATAGTGATTTCCTTGTAAGGATTCACTCATGTCACATCAAGTAAATCTTATTGATTTACTATCTAAATCTTATTGATTTAATGTCATGTTTTCTTTCTTTTCCTGCAAATTTACGATGCAGGTTTTGCCATGTGACATTCATCACAAAATAAACTGTTTGGTTTGCTCTACGATGGCTATTTTTGCAGGTTTCACTTCTTATGTCGTGTCAGTAACGAAGGCACTGTCCATCACTTATATTACTGGAAAAAATTGGATCAGTCTATTGTCTGAGTACAAGCTGAATCCCTATGATGAACTGCAGTTTGGTTTAACAAAAACGCCACTATTAGTCCTTCACGCGTTTAAAAGAAATGAAGAAACAAACTAGATCACGGTCACAGATCCTAGTCAAGTTAGAAAGATGATCATAGCAGACCAGACACGATCGCCGCTGTCTCGCACAGATCAAGCACCGACAGTTGCTCTAGCATTGATAGCGGGAGCAGCTCGGTCTGATCCAGCTGAGGATTGGGCACCGACTGCGTCAGTGGATCAGTTTGATCTACCGGAGGATCGGGCATCGACACCGTCACCTGCTCCGACACCGGCACCATCTCTACAAGGAGCACCATCTCCGGCGGCAGCAGCGGCTTCGGCACCTGCACCAACACTTGCACTTGCATCTGCTCCGGCCCATGCAGTTGCACCGGCAACAGACTGGGCTGCAGTTCGCACTTCATACCAAAGTCCTTACAAAATCCGACATGTCCACCTTCTTGGTAAGCATTGGGCGCCCAAGTGCTTCGTTCTTTTTTCTTTCCATGTTGTTTCACATGATTCACTGTGTTGATCTAACTGTTTGGGTATGTCTTCTTGTTTGCAAACAGAGAATTCCTAGAGCAACGAGGGAGTCGTTCAACAATCCGGGCGACCGCGGCCAAGTTTCTCTTACCATGCGCAGCCTTGGTGTGAATGAACCTGCTCAATATATCGTAAGTATAAAGGATGGTCGCATGATGATTGATGCTAAAGGATGGTCAAGGTTCAAGTCTAAATCATATCTCGCGGTAGGGGATGATGTCAAAATCGAACTTTCTCGGCAAGGAGAGATGGTCCAAATCAACATTGAAATTCTTCAGTAGCAGCACGCAACTGCCTAACTGATCTATCCTCCGAGAGATTTTGATGTAATAATCTGGCATGGTGAGACAAGTGTCCTGTGTGTATAAGTAGTACGATAGTATTATTTATCACATGATATATTGTTGATAGAATTGCAACTCTGATTGCTAGTTAGGAACTGTCGTTCGATTTCATTCCAACAGATGTCGTGCTTTATTCAATTTTGTGTATTCGCCTTGCGACAGCATCTAAAACCAGCGTCCTACGCATCGCTTGCAATATGAAAAGCGCTGAGGTAGAACACATGGGCCCCCAAACATGCAGGGTCGGCCTGTGGCCCAAAGTCCAGAACCTGGTTTCGAGAAGCACTAGCTCAATGCAGAAGTGGCGTCCTCCTCCTGCTGTGGGTTGGGCGAAGATGAATGTTGATGCTGCGTTATCTCGCAATGGTGAAAGGGGAGCCCTGGCAGTTGTGATCCGGGATCATACAGGCTTCTTCCTTGGAGCATCGGCACTGGTGTGCGAAAGTGTTACTGATCCAGAGATCCTAGAGGAAATGGAATGTTGTGAGGGTCTATCTGTGGCTCTTGACTTAAACCTGCAACAAGTTCAGATTAGCACCAATTGTTTAGCAACAGTCAAGCATATCAGAGAGGCATACTTGGGGCCCAGCAAAGTTATTATGGACGAGATCAAGATGAAGAAGAATATGTTCCAAACCATGGAGATCATAAATGAAAAACGCGAGCGTAATGTTGAAGCGCATTGGTTGCAAAAGCTTCTACTTCTTTGCCCTGTGGACGCCATCTTTGGCTCACAGGAATCCCTGAAATTATTTGTATACCTATGACTGTTAATCTTCAATAAAGCATCTTTTATCCCTCAAAAAAACATCTGAGTATTATATACTCAGTTGAACCCCCATAATGCCCATGCGTTGCAGAGGGAGTATATTTCTCGGCAAGGTGAGCATGTGATATAAAAGATTTGTATATTTCTTTACAGAGGGAGTATCTCTATGTCAAAAAATATATTTATGTGTAACTAGTTACTCCTGTCTTTCTACTTCCTTTCGCTGATATGTGGGGCAACCGGCAACGGTGTCCACGTGCCATATTGTCACACCCTGCATTTTGAAACATTTCATTTGCATTAATAAAGCATGAAAATTTGGACCAACAAAAACTTTTGCATTATTTGGCTTTTATTTTGGAGTTGGTTTTCTCTCTGTGATTTTTCAAGTGCTCTTTAAAGTCAACTACTCCACCTTCTGTACTTCATCTCCTTGCCCCAAACTTCTGCCCAATGATCATGCCATGTGTATAGTGCAATATAGTATTTTCTTACAAAAATAATTTGGCCAAATAGTATTTTCAAAAATTAGTTTTCCAAAAACCCCTGAATTGAGGTTTGCACTACAAGTACTTGATTTGGGGTATGAAAAATATTTCAAAGAGTTATTTGAAACCTATTAGATATAGGATTCCCATAAACCACAAAAATATAATTTTAAAAGTTATTTTCCTATTTTATTTAAAAGCTTTTTCTTAAGGCCAGAAATGGTCTTTAATAGGGAAAAATTATTTTATTGTTTAAAAATATTTGACAAAAATCAGGGAAACTCAGTGGGCATATATTTCCCATATATAAGAGTTTCAACACATGGTCATGTTCAAAATATTGGACAAAACCTCCCAAAACTATTTCTACCCATTTCAAGGATTTGAAATATTTCTACAGGAAATATTTTCATAAAAATCCAAGGAGAATCCAGCAAGTCACAAATGCATATTGTGATTACCTTGCAAAGCCTCATATCAATCAAGGTCAGTTTGGCTCACCAAAATGACCCAAAACCCTCTCTGACCAGAATCAAATCTGAAGAAGTTTGTACTACCAACTTTCTCTCCTTGATCCCTACTTTTGTGAGCATGTTCACATGACCAAATGAGGCCACTACACCAAGTGGTGCATCAAGGGGCAGTAATTTGCTCAACTAGATCTACACAAGTCCATTTCTGCTAATTTCTAGGGTTTACAAAAGTTGCATTGGAAACTTTGCCCAAATAAGCTCCAAATTGGTGGAAGGTCTTAATTATATGTGTCATTTCACCCTGTGGAGTCTCATGGCAATTGGAAATCTTTTGCTTACCAAAACCATTATCAAACACCTTCTGCCACTTTTCAAAAATCACCATTTTGACCACTAAAACTATTCTCCTTGAGCTCAACTTTTTACCACAGCTCCTCCTAGTCCTCTCCTACCTCCAGTAACTCTTCCCTGGCCTCAGCTCAATGATTGAGGGGTAAAATGCCCCCATTTACCTCCCTGGACAGCCCCTCTCTCCCTCTTCTTCTACCTCTCTCCTCTCCTACTGGCCACCCAGGGCATCCAAGGCCATCTCCTACTTCTTTACTCCTCCCTAGAGCTACCAGACATGCTTGGCCGTGCGCATTTTACCCAAAAAATGGCATGCCGGCCATTTGCACGCTCTGGAGCGCGCTACAGCGCGCTCCCGCACTGTAGCCGCCCCCTTCCAACTTCCTCCGGCCACCTCGGGCCTCCCCAGCGCGCCCGACGATGCGCCTCGACGTCTGCGACACGCCACGCCTCTGTCCCCCTCCTCCTTCTCCCTCCTCTCGCCCCAGCCCACATGCGCCCCGGCCGCCCGAGCGCACCAGTGAGCGCGCTCACACGCGCGGTGCCCTGGCCCCCTGCTTTCCCTATCTTCTCTCCCTCACCCTATACCAACCCCACAAATGCCTCAGACACGCCCCAACGAGCCCCCGTGACCCGCTTCGACCGCAACAGGCTCGCCGGCGCATGGGTCCTCGATGGACCGTCGCCCGCCTATTTAAGGGCCTCCCCGAGCCCTCCTCTCCTCTCCACTCGCTCTCTCACTCCCCTAATCATCCCCCTGCACCCCAGTTCCTTTCCAGAGCCTCCCGAGCTTGAGATCGAGCTCGAGCTCCGCCGCTTCGGCTCGCCGGAGTTCGCGAGGTATAGGCCGTCCCCAGCCCCCTTTCCTCTCGACCTGGAACCCCTACAGCTCTCTGATCCTTTCCCCCTTGTTTCCCCTCTCCGTAGCTGCCTAAAACGGCCGGATCCGCTACCGCCAAAGCCCCTCCTCCACGTGACCTCGTCACCGGCGAACCAGGCCACCCTGGCGACCGGTTCCACCTCCACCCGAACAGCGACGCCACGCTGAGTCCATCCCTGCCCTTGTCCAAGCTCGCCGTGCCCTGCATTGTCGCCCGTAAGCCTCGCCGCCGTCGGACGAGGGTTGACGACGACCCTGACAAGGGACCCCGCCCGTTAGCCTCTCTGTCCTCTCCCTCTCCCGCGCCCTCACTCACTAACACCGGGCCCCGCCCGTTAGGTTTAAAAATCTGGCGTGCGCGCGCGTCGGCTCGGCTGGGGCGCTGCCCTGCGGTTGTTCTGGCCCAGCAGGCATAGTGCCCCTTCCCCTTTTCTTTTCTGCCAAACCTGTAAAAATTCCACAGGATTAAATATTCACCCAAATGCAATAATTCCAACTCCTAAATCCTTGTAATAATCCCACCTATTTATTGGTGCAGTTTTCACTCTTATCAAACCAACTTTTCTTCACTGTTCAAATTCAAATTTGAATTTGAGCATTTATGCCTGTCATTTAAAACTCCTAGCACTGTTTCCATGACTCCAAATCCAAAACTAGGAATTTTCCCCTTCTTAGTTTTCACCCTAGTATTTAACAAAAATGAGTTGACATTTTTTTGAGCACTTTGGTTTTTCTGTTTTGTTATTCCCTTATTTTCTCGTTATTATTTTGTGACGATAGATTGCGTTGCTGACGAAGGAGTTGGACCAGAAGACTTTGAAGACCCAGAAGACTTTGTTGAGCCAGACAAGCAGCCCTTTGACAATGTCTATGAAACCCTTTTTATGCATGTCATATAGCACTTATTAGTGTTGCATCGAAATCATGATGAGATGGTAACCACTTTGATGGGTTGCTTCTATTACTTCCTCGTTGATAGTTGCATTGTGCATGACCCTACTTCCTTATAAGGGTTATGCCGGTGGGAGTAGATAGGATGCTAAAGTAGATGCTACGCGAATGGGGCGGGTATATGCATGGTGATGGAGACAAAGTATTTTCAAAAGACTTTTCGAGAACCCCGTCGGGTGCCACTTATGTCCGAGGGAGATAATGAGATGGGTAACCACTTGATGACGAAGTGGTGTACCGAGGCAAGCGTGTGTGTTGTTTTCGAAAACGGATTAGATTTAAGAGTTGTCAACTGTCCCAACCTTACATGCGCAACCACTCTACCCTTGTATGGGAAAGGGCATTATTGATTACCTAGGCCGATACTAGCTTGGAGCCCGCATTACTAGTGCCGGGGGAGAGTTGGTGCTCTCTCTCGAGACGAGGTCGTGCCAGGTAGGGCAGCCATGATTGTTTTCATAGGGCACCGGATACACCATTGTGTCCCCTCTCGGATGTTACGATCTCGAGTGAGTCTTGTATGATGTACATCATGAGGATATGGAACAACGAGTGGACTCCTTGTTAGTGTCGTCTAGGGAAAGGTAGTGATCGGGTGCTTACCCCGAGTACTTGAGGTACCGTGGGTCGTGGATGACACGGAAGTTCCCCAGATCTTGTGGGTAACGTGTGGAACCTCTGCAGAGTGTAAAACTATTCGAATAGTCGTGTCCATAGTCAAGGACAGTTGGGCGGTGCTGCTTAAACTACGCCCAAAATTTTACAAACCACGTGTGTGTGTGGGTGTGTTGATGAAGCTAAATGGGTTAAGTCAGATGACTTGACACGATGATCAAGTTGGATTGGTGTCCAACTCTGATAACTGTTACTTGTTCATACGGATGTCTGTACTCTCATGATGCATACTTTACACGTTGATAGATCATGTCATTGCACTCAAAACTAGCTTTCTACAAACTGTTATATCATTGCATGATTGTGCCCTGTTCCAAACGTGGGTTGCTTGCGAGTACATTCAAAGTACTCATTGGCTTGCCACTGGTTATTTAATTGGCCAGGCATGGAAGAACAGGAGTTCGAAGAAGAGCTCTTTGGAGACGAACATGCGAACTAGGACGTTTCCCAGTCAGAATGCCTGTAGGGTTAAGGCAGATGGCATGGGTTCTACTTATCAACAAAGATTTCTGCTGCTTAAGTTTATTTGGTATTCAGCCCTTGTGGCTTTATCTATGTAAGACTTGACCATAATGGTCATAATTTGTGTAAGATGATATGTATGGATGTAAGACTCTCGTTATTCAGCTTCTGTGTGTTCAGTGAGCATTGATCTCTGGGATCACTGTACACGTGCATTCGGTGATCTCGACTTATGAGTCGGGGTCCCCACAGAGCTGGTATCAGAGCCATCCTGACGGTAGGAAGCCTTAGTTAGCATGGACGTTAGTTAGCTTGAGACCATCTAAACTTCTCATCTTTCCTAAATCTTACTCCACCCATGATATATTTCCCTTATTGACCTCTCCCATTCAACCCTTGTAGATGGTTGCCGTACCCGAAGACTTCCTAACCACCAGATTTCCCGTGCTTCTCGAGGATAGCCTCAAGAAGTGCCAGTTTCACCGAGCCCCCATTTTCACCTACCATGAGCATTGGATCAATGGCACCGAGACGGAGTATCATGTGGAAGTGATCGTGAAGGCTAATGACTCTCCAACAAGATGGTTCTTCGAGGGACCCCAGATGGCAACACTGGTTCTTGCCATCGAGACGGCAACCCTCAAGGCACTCACCCGCCTCCGAGACCTTCTTCCAGAGATGGCAGACGAGTTGGCAACCCGCTTCTTCCCTTATCGGAAGGAAGGTGTGAGGATGAGAGCAGTGCGCCAGCTCCACCATTAGAAGAAGGCCTTCCACTCCGCTTCCAGACCTACTTCAGCCTTTGTGCAGATAGTTTGGCAAAACACTTGGCCTCGAAATCAATGGAGCTCCGAAAGGAACTTCATGAGACGAAGGCACTTCTTCGCCAAGCACAAGGGAAGATGGATAGGATCAACAAGGAAGGTGGTCCTCCTGGTCAGCCCGTGATCGCATATCAAGGCTGAAGACCCCCAAAGGATGGGGAACCACCACATCAGCACCGCATGAGCGCAAGGGATTACCGCAAGCTCTTCACACCACCGACAAAGGAACGCCGTGTTGAGCTCCTCCACTCCCCCACCCCTTCGAGCAATGAAGGAAGTCAGGCCACCGATGACGAGGAGGAAGACCCGGAAGAGCCAGACTATGCGACCAAGCATTCCACCACTTAGGCATCATTCGCAACTCGGATATGCCCGTTAGTAACCCCTACGGTACGATAGGTCATGTACCCCCATGCGAAGTCGAGTCCTTGTAATGGTTCATATGAAACCATGTAGTGTTGTGTTTGCTTTTGACGTGTTTGATGGACGTCATGCTTTCCTACGGGAACTTGTAAGCGACTACATCACCCATTTGGATTTTAATGAATGTGTTTGGCCTTTTGGCCATTGGATGAAAACAATTAGTGTCATACCAACCCCCTTACTAGGCATCCCATCTATATTGCTTTCCCCATCTTTCCTAATCATGATTCCTTGACCGCTCCAACAGTATGCCTGTTGTAACTCATACTGGTACCTCTACCCAGCAGCAAGAAGCCGGAGGTTCAGCCGGAGCAGAAGCTAGTCAGGACCAAACCCAAGGTCAAGCTCCACCACCGCCACCACCTCCAAACATGGACATGGCTCAGCTTCTCCAAGCCTTCCGAGAGGAACGCCAAGCCAACACTACAGCCCTCCAGATGATTGCTCAAGCTGTCAATCGCCAACCGGCGAGAAACGGCAATGGATGTTCCACATTGGTGGAGTTCAAGAAGCATGCACCACCCACCTTCATTGAGACTGCCGAACCCCTGGATGCAGACGACTGGGTCCGCACCATTGAGGATTTGCTGGAACTAGTCGGATGCACTAAGGACCGTGAGAAGGTGGCATATGCTGCTCACTGTCTCGGGGGAACTGCCAGAGCTTGGTGGGATGGATTCAAGGCCATGCATGGTGAGCAAAACATCACTTGGAATGACTTCAAGGCAGAATTCGGCAAGGCCCACATTCCTTCCGGAATCATGGCCATCAAGAAGCATGAGTTTCGAGCCCTGAAGCAAGGAAGTAGCACTATCAAGGAGTACATGCAGAAGTTCAGTGTTCTCTCAAGGTATGCTCCTGAGGATGTCAGCACTGATGCTGCCAAAAGGGAGCGCTTCTTGGAAGGCCTTAACCAGACTCTGCAGTACTCGCTTGTTGTGTGTGACTACCTGACCTTTCCTGATCTAGTGAACAAGGCACTCATGCTTGAAGACAAGCGACGTGCTTTGGATGATACCCGTAAGCACAAGATGATCAGCAAGGGTAGCTCCAGCAACCAGAAGCCTCGCCCGTGGCAGCTAGCCCCGGTCAATCCAACCTATCAGCAGCCAAGAGCCCCTGCACCTCGCACCAACTATCAGCCTCAGCCGTATACCAACCCCAGGCCAACTTATAACAACCCCAATAATAATGCGGGCAATAGCAGCAACCCCAAATAAGTCACTTGCTTCGGATGTGGTCAGCCAGGACACTACTCCAAGAATTGCCCTAACAAGAAGCCCGACGCCCCGCGCCCTAATGCGCAGAACCCAGGGCAAGGCCGTGGAATGCCACCAAGGAACCAAGCTCCCTGCAACCCGCCCAACAACGGCAAGGGTCGTGTGAATCATGTCATTGCAGAAGAAGCCCAGGAAGACCCGGACGTCGTGCTGGGTACGTTCCTTGTTAACTTAGCACCTGCAACTGTCTTGTTTGATTCTGGAGCCACGCATTCATTTGTCACCCAAGAGTTTGCATTAAAAAGTGTCATGACCCCTACACCCCTGAATAACCCTATGGTGGTACAAACCCCCGGAGCGGAGATGAGAGCCAAGATAGGATGTAAAGGAGTCAGGATTGTCATTAATGGGGTAGACTTCCTAGCAGACCTTATCATCTTAAGATCGCAAGGCTTGGATGTGATCTTAGGAATGGATTGGCTCATCAAGCACCAAGGCTTGTTAGATTGCGCCAACCGAACCGTCACTGTGACCAATGACCAAGGAGTCGAAGTTAAGTTTGCTCCCAACCCTGCTCAAGGCGCCCAAGTCAACTGTCTGTCAGAAGTTGGATTGGAGCAAGTGCCGGTAGTATGCGAATACCCCGATGTCTTTCCTGAGGAGCTACCGGGAATGCCTCCTGACCGAGACATTGAGTTCATCATCGAGCTCATACCCGGAGCAGGACCCATCTATAAGAATCCTTATAGAATGGGATCAAAAGAGTTAGCAGAGTTGAAGAAGCAACTAGAAGAGCATTTGAGGAAGGGATTTATCCGCCCTAGTGCCTCCCCTTGGGGATCACCTGTTCTGTTTGTGGCAAAGAAGGACGGTACCATCCGCTTGTGCATTGACTACCGCTCCCTCAATGAAGTTACAATCAAGAACAAGTATCCACTTCCCAAGATTGAAGATCTGTTTGATCAACTCAATGGGGCCAAGGTGTTCTCCAAGATCGACCTCAGATCTGGGTACTACCAGCTGAAAATCAGACCCCAAGATATTCCGAAGACGGCATTTGTAACCAGATATGGCCTGTATGAGTGCACGATCATGTCCTTTGGATTGACCAATGCCCCAGCTTACTTCATGTATCTCATGAATAAGGTCTTCATGGAATATTTGGACATGTTTGTCGTTGTCTTCATTGATGAAATTCTTGTCTTCTCGGAGACGGAAGAAGAGCATGAGCAACACTTGAGGATGGTCCTAGACAAGCTTCGAGAGCACCAACTGTATGCCAAGTTCAGCAAGTGCGAATTTTGGCTGCGTGAAGTTGGATTCTTGGGTCATGTTTTGACCGAAGAAGTATTGTCGGTCGATCCCACTAAGATTGAAGCCGTAAATGAATGGCAATCCCCAAGCAATGTGAAGGAAGTCAGAAGCTTCCTCAGACTCACAGGATATTACCGCAAGTTCGTTAAAGGATTCTCAAGCATTGCATGACCCATGACTTAGCTCTTGAAGGAGGACAAGAAGTTTGAATTTACACCGAAGTGTGAAGAGAGCTTCCAGGAGCTAAAGAAGAGACTGACCACCGCCCCAGTTCTGGCCACACCAGATATACACAAGGAGTTTGTGATATATTGTGATGCGTCAAGAACCGGACTGGAAGGTGTTCTAATGCAAGAAGGCCGAGTCGTAGCTTACCTTTCAAGGCAACTACGGCCTCATGAAGAGAACTATGCTACTCATGACCTCGAGTTGGCAGCTGTAGTTCATGCCCTGAAAACATGGCGACATTACCTCCTAGGGAAGCGGTGTGAGATATACATGGATCACAAGAGTCTGAAGTATATTTTCACTTAGAAGGAATTGAACATGAGGCAGAGAAGGTGGCTAGAGTTGATCAAGGATTATGACCTCAGTGTTCAATACCACCCTGGGAAGGCTAATGTGGTAGCAGATGCATTAAGCAGGAAGGCTTGTTCCTTGAATGCTATGCTTAAGGAAAGGCTACCCACCTTATATGAAGAACTTGAAAGCTTCGGGATGGAACTGGTTGCACCAGGATTCTTGGCCAACCTCGAAGTTAGGCCTACCCTGATGGAAGATGTTAAGGAAGCCCAGAAGGGACACAAGAGCATTGAAGGCATCAAGAGGAAGATCAAGGCAGGCAAGGCCCCAAGAATCTCAGAGCATGAGCAAGGAATTGTGTGGTTTGGGAATCGCATTTTTGTACCCAATAAGATTGAGCTCAAGAATCCGATCTTGCAAGAAGCTCATGACACCCTGTATTCCATCCATCCTGGAGGGACCAAGATGTATCACGACCTGAAGGAAAGATTTTGGTGGCACGGGATGAGAAGGGAGATTGCCACCTATGTTGCAAAGTGTGATGTATGCCAAAGGGTCAAAGCTGAATATCAGCGACCTGCTGGATTGCTCCAACCACTCAAGGTTCCCAAGTGGAAATGGGATAAATTCGGAATGGATTTCATCACTAGACTACCTAGGTCAAACAAGGGACATGACTCCATCTGGGTCATAGTCGATTATTTGACTAAAGTAGCCCATTTCCTTCATGTTAAGACTACCTATGATGGCAACCAGCTAGCAACTTTATACATCAACAGAATTGTAAGTCTTCATGGTGTTCCCAAGGAGATTGTGTCAGATCGAGGAACCCAATTTACCTCAAGGTTCTGGAAGAAGTTCCAAGAGGCCATGGGGACCAAGTTGTCCTTCAGCACTACTTTCCACCCACAGACCGGAGGTCAGACAGAGCGAGTGAATCAGATACTCGAAGACATGCTCCGAGCCTATGTCTTAGCATATGGAGCTAGGTGGGAAGATTGCCTCCCTTTTGCCGAGTTCTCCTACAACAACAGTTATCAGTCAAGCCTCCAGATGGCACCATTTGAGGTGTTGTATGGATGCAAGTGTCGCACACCCCTCAATTGTTTAGAAACCAGAGAAGGACTAGTGTTTGGGCCCGATATCCTCCGTGAAGCAGAAGAGCAAGTTTAGCTAGTCAGAGAGCAACTGAAGACTGCCAAGTCGAGAAAGAAGAGCTATGCCGACACTCGTCGCCGACAAGTAGACTTCCAAGTCGGAGACCATGTATACCTGCGAGTAACTCATCTTAAGGGAACCAGGCGTTTCCACGTTAAGGGAAAGCTCACCCCAAGATATATCGGCCCCTTCGAGATCACCGCACGATGCAGAGAAGTGGCTTACCAGTTGGAACTTCCACCTGGACTATCCGATGTGCACAACGTATTCCATGTGTCACAACTCCAGAAGTGTCTCCAAGTTCCAGACAAACCTGATCTTTACAAGGACATCGATCACCAAGCCATTGACCTTCAGCCCGATTTGACCTACCACCAGAGACCCATCTGCATTTTGGACGAGGCTGAACGACGCACTCGAAGCCGCACCATCAAGTACTTCAAGGTTTAGTGGAGCAACCACACTGAGGCAGAAGCAACCTGGGAATGTGAAGACTACCTTAGATCCGAGTTTCCGTATCTCTTTAAAGCCTAGTTTAGGAATCTCGGGGACGAGATTCTTGTAAGGGGGGTAGGTCTGTCACACCCTGCATTTTGTAACATTTCATTTGCATTAATAAAGCATGAAAATTTGGACCAACAAAAACTTTTGCATTATTTGGCTTTTTATTTTGGAGTTGGTTTTCTCTCTGTGATTTTCAAGTGCTCTTTAAAGTCAACTCCTCCACCTTCTGTACTTCATCTCCCTGCTCCAAACTTCTGCCCAATGATCATGCCATGTGTATAGTGCAATATAGTATTTTCTTACAAAAATAATTTGGCCAAATAGTATTTTCAAAAATTAGTTTTCCAAAAACCCCTGAATTGAGGTTTGCACTACAAGTACTTGATTTGGGGTATGAAAAATATTTCAAAGAGTTTATTTGAAACCTATTAGATATAGGATTCCCATAAACCACAAAAATATAATTTTAAAGTTATTTTCCTATTTTATTTAAAAGCTTTTTCTTAAGCCAGAAATGGTCTTTAATAGGAAAAAATTATTTTATTGTTTCAAAAATATTTGACAAAAATCAGGGAAACTCAGTGGACATATATTTTCCATATATAAGAGTTTCAACACATGGTCATGTTCAATATATTGGACAAAACTTCCCAAAACCATTTCAGCCCATTTCAAGGATTTGAAATATTTCTACAGGAAATATTTTCATAAAAATACAAGGAAACTCCAGCAAGTCACAAATGCATATTGTGATCACCTTGCAAAGCCTCATATCAATCAAGGTCATTTTGGCTCACCAAAATGCCCCAAAACCCTCTCTGACCAGAATCAAATCTGAACAAGTTTGTACTACCAACTTTCTCTCCTTGATCCCTACTTTTGTGAGCATGTTCGCATGACCAAATGAGGCCACTACACCAAGTGGTGCATCAAGGGGTAGTGATTTTCTCAACTAGATCTACACAAGTCCATTTCTGCTAATTTCTAGGGTTTACAAAAGTTGCATTGGCAACTTTGCCCAAATAAGCTCCAAATTGGTGGAAGGCCCTAATTATATGTGTCATTTCACCCTATGGAGTCTCATGGCAATTGCAAATATTTTGCTTACCAAAACCATTATCAAAAACCTTCTACCACTTTTAAAAAATCACCATTTTGACCACTAAAACTATTCTCCTTGAGCTCAACTTTTTACCACAGCTCCTCCTAGTTCTCTCCTACCTCCAGTAACTCTTCCCTGGCCTCAGCTCAATGACTGAGGGGTAAAATGCCCCCATTTACCTCCCTGGACAACCCCTCTCTCCCTCTTCTTCCACCTCTCTCCTCTCCTACTGGCCACCCAGGGCATCCAAGGCCATATCCTACTTCTTTACTCCTCCCTAGAGCTACCAGACATGCTTGGTCGTGCCCACTTTACCAAAAAATGGCATGCCGGCCATTTGCATGCTCTGGAGCGTGCTATAGTGCGCTCCCGCACTGTAGCCGCCCCCTTCCAACCGCCTCCGGCCACCTCGGGCCTCCCCAGCGCGCCCGACGATGCGCCTCGACGTCTACGACACGCCACACCTCTGTCCACCTCCTCCTTCTCCCTCCTCTCGCCCCAGCCTGCACGCGCGCCAGCCGCCCGAGCGCACCAGTGAGCGCGCTCACACGCGCAGTGCCCTGGCCCCCTTGCTTTCCCTATCTTCTCTCCCCTCACCCTAGACCAACCCCACAAACGCCTCAGACATGCCCCGACGAGCCCCCGTGACCCGCTTCGACCGCAACAGGCTCGCCGGTGCACGGGTCCTCGGTGGACCGTCGCCCGCCTATTTAAGGGCCTCCCCGAGCCCTCCTCTCCTCACCACTCGCTCTCTGACTCACCTATTCATCCCCCTGCACCCCAGTTCCTTTCCAGAGCCTCCCGCTTTGGCTCGCCGGTGTTCGCGAGGTACAGGCCGTCCCCGGCCCACTTTCCTCTCGATCTGGAACCACTGTAGCTCTCAGATCCTTTCCCCTTGTTTCCCCTCTCCGTAGCTGCCGGAAACGGCCGGAACCGCTACCGCCGAAGCCCCTCAGCCGCCTGACCTCGTCGCCAGCGAACCTGGCCACCCCAGCGACCGGTTCCACCTCCCCCCGAACGGCGACGCCACGCTGAGTCCGTCCCTACCCTCGTCCAAGCTCGCCGTGCCCTGCATCATCACCGGTAAGCCTTGCCGCCGTCGGACAAGGGTTGACGATGACCCTGACAAGGGGCCCTGCTCGTCAGCCTCTCTGTCCTCTCCCTCTCCCGCGCCCTCTCTCACTGACGCCGGGCCCCGCCCGTCAGGTTTAAAAATCCGGCGCGCGCGGGCGTCGGCTGGGCTGGGCTGCGTCGCTGGCTGGGCCGCTGCCCTGCGGCTGTTCTGGCCCAGCAGGCATAGTGTCCCTTCCCCTTTTTCTTTTTTGCCAAACCTGTAAAAATTCCACAGGATTAAATATTCACCCAAATGCAATAATTCCAACTCCTAAATCCTTGTAATAATCCCACCTATTTATTGGTGCAGTTTTCACTCTTATCAAACCAACTTTTCTTCACTGTTCAAATTCAAATTTGAGCATTTATGCCTGTCATTTAAAATTCATAGCACTGTTTCCATGACTCCAAAACCAAAACTAGGAATTTTCCCCTTCTTAGTTTTCACCCTAGTATTTAACAAAAATGAGTTGACATTTTTTTGAGCACTTTGGTTTTTCTGTTTTATTATTGCCTTATTTTCTCGTTATTATTTTGCGGCGATAGATTGCGTTGCTGACGAAGGAGTTGGACCAGAAGACTTTGAAGACCCAGAAGACTTTGTTGAGCCAGGCAAGCAGCCCTTTGACCATGTCTATGAAACCCTTTTTATGCATGTCATATAGCACTTATTAGTGTTGCATCGGAATCATGATGAGATGGTAACCACTTTGATGGGTTGCATCTATTACTTCCTCGTTGATACTTGCATTGTGCATGACCCTACCTCCTTATAAGGGTTATGCCGGTGGGAGTAGATAGGATGCTAAAGTAGATGCTACGCGAATTGGGCGGGTATATGCATGGTGATGGAGACAAAGTATTTTCAAAAGACTTTTCGAAAACCCCGTCGGGTGCCACTTATGCCCGAGGGAGATAATGAGATGGGTAACCACTTGATGACGAAGTGGTGTACCTAGGCAAGTGTTTGTGTTGTTTTCAAAAATGGATTAGATTTAAGATTTATCGACTGTCCCAACCTTACATGCGAAACCACTATACCCTTGTATGGGAAAGGGCATTATTGATTACCTAGGCCGATACTAGCTTGGAGCCCGCATTACTAGTGACGGGGTAGAGTTGGTGCTCTCTCTCGGGACGGGGTCGTGCCAGGTAGGGCAGCATTGACTGTTTTCATAGGGCACCAGATACACCATTGTGTCCCCTCTTGGATGTTATGATCTCGAGTGAGTCTCGTATGATGTACATCGTGAGGATATGGAACAACGAGTGGACTCCTTGTTAGTGTCGTCTAGGGAAAGATAGTGATCGGGTGCTTAACCCGGGTACTTGAGGTACCGCGGGTCGTGGATGACACGGAAGTTCCCCGGATCTTGTGGGTAAAGTGTGGAACCTCTACAGAGTGTAAAACTATTCGAATAGTCGTGTCCATAGTCAAGGAAAGTTGGGCGGTGCTGCTTAAACTACGTCCAGAATTTTACAAACCACGTGTGTGTGTGGGTGTGTTGATGAAGCTAAATGGGTTAAGTCAGATGACTTGACATGATGATCAAGTTGGATTGATGTCCAACTTTGATAACTGTTACTTGTTCATACGGATGTCTGTACTCTCATGATGCATACTTTACATGTTGATAGATCATGTCATTGCACTCAAAACTAGCTTTATGCAAACTACCTACTTAGTGTTATATCATTGCATCATTGTGCCCTGTTCCAAACGTGGGTTGCTTGCGAGTACATTCAAAGTACTCATTGGCTTGCCACTGGTTATTTAGTTGGCCAGGCATGGAAGAAAAGGAGTTTGAAGAAGAGTTCTTTGGAGACGAACATGCGAACTAGGACGTTTCCCAGTCAGAATGCCCGTAGGATTAAGGCAGATGGCATGGGTTCTACTTATCAACGAAGATTTCCGCTGCTTAAGTTTATTTGGTATTCAGCCCTTGTGGCTTTATCTATGTAAGACTTGACCATAATGGTCATAATTTGTGTAAGATGATATGAATGGATGTAAGACTCTCGTTATTCAGCTTCTGTGTGTTCAGTGAGCATTGATGTCTAGGATCACTGTACATGTGCATTCGGTGATCTCGACTTATGAGTCGGGGTCCCCACACATATGCACAAATTAGAGTGCACAACTTCATGGTAGACACACCCCGGTCGTAGCGTCGCAGTAATGCCCAATGAGCCGTCAAATCACAACCCCCCCCCCCTTTCCAGCTTCAGCGGTAGGCTGGACGGACGAAGCAGCAATATTTCACTGGGCCTGAATCCCCTTCTCCCTCGTCTGCTTGTTCAGAGAAAACCCCCTCTCGGCGATTGCATAGGGTTTTCTCATGGAGAACCAGGTACGAATTCTTCATCCATCCCCAATAAACCAAAGTCCCTTGGTCGCATGTAATCCTAGGATGGCAGCCGCCGCCGTTGATGCATTTATCTTCCTACTGAATCTAGTGTGTTTCAATTGCAGTGCCCAAAGTGCGAGTACCCTACAGGTTTCTGCACCCTCAGCGAGACGCACACTTGTTCCTTCTCATCCTAACACAACATTTTGAAACGCGCACAGTATGTTCCTAGAATCCTCTTTTCTATTCGGGAGGGTGGGGTTTTTTTGAACATGCTGTGTTCTCATATTATTTTTCCTGCAGTGTATTATTTGCTCTGCCAGAACACATGTACTCAAGATGCTCGGCCTTGCCATAACTGAATACACTAGTTTAATGGTCATAGTGAAGACAAGCCATGGATATAAGTTCCGAGTTGGGTTCATGAACCAAGAAGATCGCTGCTTTTTTTATGGCCGAACTTGGATAAACTTTCTCAAGTGTTACGGACTGAAAGTTGGCGCATGAATGTTGATGGAAATAGTAGAACCTGGTCTCTTCTTCACTGCGATCTTCCACCCCGACATCAGTCCAATTGTTCGTCCATGTTAGTTTCGTATCTGGTTCTTGATTGTTACCTTGATTACTTCTTAATCCACCTATTCTGTCTAACTAATCACAATTTAACTTTAGAAGTAGCAATGAATCTCTCACGAAGATGCTACTTCTAACTAATATTTTCTTATTATTGGTGGCACGTGTAGGTTTCTTCAAAGTTAAGCAGTCTGCTCGTTTGTTACTCTGTAATAACTCGGTTGTTACTAACGGCACTGAAGTTGACTGGATCGACATCCACAAGTTCCTACACTTTATTGATCGTCTTGAGGTCCATGTGGGGCGTTTCAATGGTGGAAGGCCACGTGGGATATGTGTGCCACTACTGCACTCATTGAACAGGTCCAAATGTATCGAGAAACTTATGGTATGAGCTGTTTTCTGTTATTTATGTTGTTCATAAACTATTGCTTATACATAGTTTTACAGCTGTGATCTTCTTGAAACAGGAACAGCCCAGTTCTATTGTTCCTATACAGATGCCTGACCATGGTCGGGTCAGACTTGCGCTTGGTCACAACATGATGTTTATGTCGACCTACTCAATTCCCCTTGGAGATGAAAAGATACTTATTCATGGGTGGTCTCAAATAATGAAGGCCCGTCCATCTTGGAGAATAGGACAGAATATTATGTTCATGCTTTTCCATGGCTCTAAAGAGAATATCCTGTTTATTGACCACGTTGCGAGATGAAGCCGCTTTCAGAAGGTTGTGGCTGCGGGGTGGCGCCTGGGCCTTGTCTTGGGGCTTGGCGGCCTCACCCTTTGTTAACTGTAGGCAAAGTAGCATTGTTCGAGGCGTGCTTTGTATGGTTGAACCTGTATAAGTACTCATACTGCTTTCAGCTTTGGTTGTTAAGTTCCCCTGCTGGTTTCAGTTAAGGTTGTTAAGTACTCCTGCTACTTTTATAGTATGCCGTGTTTCTTCAGTCATGTCTTCCTCTAGCCGCCAAAACCAAACCAGCGCCGGCGGGGCCGCCTGCTTCCACCTCCCATGGCTGGCTGCGCCTCAGCGCACGCATCGCCGCCCCACAGTCTCCTAAATCGGTAACGCCGACGTCCTCCGCGCGCTTTGGTGCGCTCGCCGCGGCGCCACCCTCTCACATTGTCAACATGGTCAACAAGCAACAGGAATCAGCAGAAGTACATGGAGAGGATGACAGTAGGGGCCCACCACGTCAGCGTATGGAAAAATAAAATGCTTCCTCCTAGTGTTTTCCTGACATCTGGAACCCACGACATTGGGAGCGTATATAGTCAATAGACAAGAGAACAGCACAAGATCGGCTGACACCTGGGACGTAGCTACATGAGCAGTATTTTTTTGTTTGGTATTGTTGAGACGGAGCAGGGTTTGAACTGGGCTGTGGCCCGTCTAGCCCAGGCTTATATTTTATGTTTACCATGTGACCAGCCTAGCTATTTTTTCTTTTTGAAAATGAGCCCAGTTTATTTTTTCTGAAGAATACCCAATCCAGGCCTACTTATTTTTCTATGCCCTGATGGGCTGCAACAATTTCAAGACGCCTGCAAATCTTGAAACTAATATGAAATGGGTTGTAAATATAAAAACAGATGACAAATTGGCAATTACTTTATAATTTCTCAATTTTATTACATTTTCAGATTCCTATTTCACTGGGCATTAACCTAATTTAAATATATCTTGAAAGTACTTTAAATCTGGCTGGACATTTCGGTATTAAAAATAGTGTGGAACCCACAGAAATATGCGATGGCCAGCCAAAAAAAATGACTGCAATAAATTGCATAAGAAGATGCCATGAGCTATATATAAATTAGTAAAAAAAGAGGGAGTGGTCTGACTTGTGGGCCTGTTTAGTTGACGCGTATGCAAGATTTTTTTATTTATTATATACGTCAACAAATGATTCTAGTAGACGTAACCATTGGATGTTAATCCAACGACTGTCGTGTTTCTTCAATCTCTGATCTTCTTGCTCCAGCCGCCAAAGCAGCGCCGGCGGGACCGCCTACTCCTGCCTCCTGTGGCCGGCTGTACTTCTGCGCAGGCCTTAGAGCCCCCTACTACTCCTACTGCTGCCCAGGGCATCCCTCTACTCACCCACATCCCTGTTATTCTGCGGCGACGGCAGCCTCACACCGCAGCCGAACCGGTGAATGCTCGTACTCCTCACCGCGTGGGCATCCACTACCACGTCTTCCCCGGCTCCGCGTCGTCCCCTTCCTATGCCTCGCCGTCGTCCACCACCGTGGTGCTCTCGGCGCGGCGTGGTCAACGACCGACTTCCATCGGAAGAGTACTATGCGTGGAGACGCTGATAGCTGGGTCCACGGCCGCAGCAAGGAAGTGCCTCCTTATTATGCGCAAAATAATTATTCCTCCACCTGACAGCGGGGACCCACCGGATGGGCCACCAGTATTTTGCAAAAAAAATCGTTTCCCCCTGACTGTTGGGACCCACCGGACGGGCCACCGTATTTCACGAAAAAAATTCCCCCCGCTGTCAGCTCGGACCCAGCGGAAGTGTCTCCTTATTACGCACAAAAAAATGAATACTCCCCCGGCTAGCTGGGACCCACCTTGGTGGGAGGCTGACTTGTGGGCCTACTAAGTTGACGGGGACGAAGGGCTTTGTCAACTTAGTCAATATGAACGATTCTAGCTCCAGTGACCGTACGATGTCCATCCAACGGCCGTAGTGCTTCTTCAACCTCTAGTCTTCTTGCTCCAGCTGCCCAAAGCAGCGCCGGTCGTGCCGCATGCTCCTGCCTTCCGTGGCCGGCTGTGCTGCCGCGGAGGCCTCACCGCACTCTACTATTCCCACCACTGGCCAGGCCCTGCGGCAACGGCAGCCTCACACCGCAACCGAACCAGTGAACCCTTGTACTCCTCTCCGTGCGGGCTTCCACTGTCGTGTCTTCCCCGGCTCTGCGTCGTCCCCTTCCTAGAACTCGCCGTCGTCCACCGCTGTGGTGCTCTCGGCGCGGCGTGGTCAATCTGGTCAACGACCGACTTCCATCAGAAGAGTACTGTGCATGGAGACGCTGACAGCTCGGTCCACGGCCGCAGCAAGGAAGTGCCTCCTTATTACGCGCAAAATAATTATTCCTGGGATCCACCGGCTACATCTTCGCACGCAAGGAAGTTCCTGACAGTCGGGACTCACCTGGTCGAAGCGTACGTAGGGTTGTCATTCTGGTCGCGAACTTGTACGTACATATATACTGGTCGATGTAGAGGCGCGCATGTGTCGTAGTAGAGGCGTGCACGTAGCATGTACACGTACGTACAGTGGCCAGGGTGCAAGAAAGAAAATACGGCCACAGATGTGTACATATGAGTGGGGTCTCGAACTCCTACTCGCGCATACGTACATCCAGGGCTCGTGTACATGGTTGGGTTGGAATGGAGAAACAACGTCGTCGTCATGTTCATGGGGAGGCAACGGAATGCGTTATGTTCATGCGGAGGCAACGGAATGCGTCGTGTTCATGGGGAGGCAACGGAATGCGTCGTGTTCATCGGGAGGGCTTGGACGAAACAGGCGATGGAAACGAGGTCTGGCGTACAGCAAAACGGAGGAAACGGCCTTGTGTTCGTATGGCCACGTTCGAAACGGGATCCTGTTGATCGGGAGGGGTCTGGCATACCGCAAAACGGAGGAAACGGACCTCCTACGGTCGAAACGGGGTCCTGTTCATCGGGAGGGGTGTGGCGTACCGCAAAACGGACGAAACGGACCTCCTACGGTCGAAACGGGGGTCCTGTTCATTGGGAGGGGTGTGGCGTACCACAAAACGGGACTCCACGGGATATTGTTCATCTCCACCGTTGACCCCCTCCAGCCTCCACGAGCTACTGTTCATCCACCGTCGACCTCCTCTAGCCTCCACCTGCGACTGTTCATCCACGGGCTCCTGTTCATCCAGCCTCCACCGCGCGCTACTCCACCGGCTACTGTTCAACCAACCCTTTCCATGGGCTCCTATTCAACCACCCCTCCACAGGCTACTGTTCATCCTGCCCTCCACCATCTACTATTCATCCTGCCCTCCACGGGGTGGTCCTGTTCATCCAGCCCTCCACGGGATCCTGTTCATCCAGCCCTAACCGGCTCGATCGATCGGGGTCCTGTTCATCCAGAGGCAAAACCACAGGGTCCTATTCATCCACCCCCACCGGGAACTGTTCATCCAACCCCCCGGGAACGCTCACTGTTCATCCAGACGCAGCATCGATCGGCTTCAGTTAGCAGCAGTAGTGAAGGAATCACTCGATCGGGTTTAGTTAACAGCCATCGATCGATCGCTCGGGTTCAGAAACGCGTAGCCTGCAGTGCAATCGCTCGGGTTCAGTTAGATCCCAACGCCTCGCTCGGGTTCAGTTAGAGCCAACGCCTCGCACACACACGCGTACGTGTACGAGAGAAACGCACATCGCTCGGCCCCCGACCTCTCACCGTAACCGGGAACTCCCCAAAATTTTCCTCGCCCTCGCTTCTACCACGGTTTTTTCCGTCATGGACGGCCCAAAGAATGTCATGCAGCTGCGTATTCGGCCCGCCCAGGACGAAAAGCCCATTTTCTATCATGTTTTTTTGTCATAGAAGTAGGAGCCCACCACATCTATGATGATACCGGGTTTTGTCACAATTATCATCATAGAAGTGTCATATGTATGACAGAAAACAATTTCGTTCGGCCCAAAATGTCACGGATGTGTCTTTTTTTTGTAGTGTGACTAACCACACAAGTCTCTAGTCCAGGTTTATCGCCTATTCGGGTTCCATCCGCGAGGAGATCCGGCCGGAGTTTCGCTCACAGCCCCAAATGATGTGTGCAGGGTTCCCGAGACAGCAAACGGGTGCCCGGTACACCGTGCCACAGTGTATCTACCGCATCATAGCCCACCCCTAGGGTTAGCTCTATGCACGGCCGCCAACACATATCCTATAAACACCAGAAACTAGTTGCAACTCCTGGACAGAGAACTAGGGCAGTTAATAAGTCGAGAGGGTCAATTAAGGATCCCAATGAGTGGTAGTAGTTGTTCATGGATGACAAACACAGAACTCGGTTCCTGAGAACGGTTTCAATGAGACAACCCACCATGTACTCCTACATGGCCTCTCATCGTTACCTTTACCAAATCGTGTTCACACACTTAGCTCACACACAGTAGGACATGTTCATCACCATTCCAGTTCATCCCCGATGAATCAGACCAGACTCAACTCTAAGCAATAGCAGGCATGACAAACAAGCATGAATGAGTAGGCACACTAGTGCTCAAACAACTCCTACTCATGCTAGTGGGTTTCATGTATTTACTATGGCAATGACAGGTCATGCAGAGGATAAGGGGTTCAATTACCGCAGCAAGTAACTGTTGAATCGTTGTTGTCCTAATGCAGTAAAAGAGAGCAGGAGTGAGAGAGTGGGATTGTATCGGAATGAGCAAGGGGGTTTTGCTTGCCTGGCACTTCTGAAGATAGTATAAATCTTCATCGGTGTCATCGAACTCGTCGTCGAAACACGTCTACTAAGAGGGGACAATTACCGGCAAGGGAACATAAACAACATTCAATTAATGCAATGCACAAGCAAATGAATAATATTACATATTAAGGTACTGAATTGACCTAATGCAATATCTAGCCAATTTAATTGAAGTGGAACTCAAACAAGATCAAATTCCAACTCCAAATGTTATTTCATAAATTGCCCTAATCATCATTTGTCCTATTCAATGAGGTTAACTTGTTCAAACACGCATGATCATGGCATAAATAGATTCTTCATATTTGTCTGATAATTTTTCATATATAAATTATTTCATTTGGAGTTATAGATTAAATTCTATGATTTTTCAAAGTTTTGGATATTTTCTGAAATAAATAAATCATCTAAGACTTATTTAAATTCCAGAAAAGAGTTATTGCGTCCGCACGACGCCACTGTGATGTCATCAGGTCAGCAGGGTCGTCCAGGTCAAAGCTGACCAGTTGGTCCCACTGGTCAGTGGCACAGCTAATTAACCAAGTTAATTAGCCTTAAGTTAATTCTTAACTAAACTGTTTGTGGGGCCGGGGCCCACTAGTCAATGACTAACTAGCTAACTAACCTAGGTTAATTAGTTCTAAATTAGTACTAACTAAAAGTGTCAGGGTGGTGGCCCACGCGTCAGTGAGTCAGGGGGGAAGTCAAACCCCGATCAAGCGAGGTCAATCCCGCCGGACCCGGTCAACGGCTCGTCGCCGGCGACGACAGAGACGGCGGAGGGCTTTGGAAACGTTGTTCCGGTGACCAAAAGAGTGGTGGAGGAGCTCTATGCGTAGCTATAGATCTCGCGCATCTAACGGTGTAAGAAGGAGCAGCTGGGATGGCCTAAAACGACGGCGACGTCGAGCTTTGCGGCGGCCGGAGTTCGGACATCGATGGAAACGGGGCTATGGAGCACCAGGGGAGGAGCTGGTGACTGCATCGTGCTCCTAGGGTTGCGCTGACCGTGGTGATGAGCTCGGATGCGGGTGGCAACGAGCTTCAACCTAGGTGGAAAACATGGCTAGAGGACGAACGCATCGACGGGTAGAGCGGCGAGGGCGTAGGAGCTCACAGCGATGCCGAAGAGGGGGTCAGCAAGCTCGGGGAGGTCCCGGCGGCGCCGAATCGACCGGAAACGGGCTCGGGTGCCCAAGGTTGAAGAAGAAGGCGAAGACGGCATTCAGCGGTGTTTGGCGTCGCGTGAGTCAACAAAGAGGCGTAGGCGTCGATGGCGGAGCTCCTGGGCATGTCGGAGAGGCGAGGGGGAGGCGGTGGCCGCGGTGGTACATGTCGGTGGCGGCGGGCGCGTTCGGGTGGTACGAGGGAGAGAGCCAGAGGAGGGGAGGAGCTTCGGGTGAGAGTGAGAGAGCTCCAGGGGGGTGTGGCGTCGCGAGGGAGATCCAGGGCGACGGGGACGCAGGCAGGCAGGGTGGAGGTGGCCGGGGCGCGTGCCGGCGCGCTGTGGCCACGCGCTCTGCCTACTGGCCTGGGAAGGAAGACGACAGGAAGGAGGAGGTGGGCTGGGCCGAAACTGCTGGGCCACCAGGTAAGTGGGCCTCAGGTAAGTCTCTGCTTCCCTTTCTATTTGTTTCTGTTTTCTATTTTGCTTTCTTTGTTTTGATTTGATTTACAAACCAAACCATTTTAAACTTCCTATAAAATTTTATGTGAGCTCAGGGAGCTAGTCCAAGGTCACATGCAAACTTACAAAAATACTTGAACTTTATTTCTTATATAACAGAAATAAATTCAACTCAAATATGTTATTGATTTAATTAAGGCCCAAAATAAATATCTCTGATATTCCAAAAATACTATTTTGAGTTTTACCTCTTGCCAATATTTTCAGAGACTGGGAGGAACATTATTTCGGACTTCTTTGAAAAGATTTTAATGTTGATTATTTCTGAAGTGATTTCTGAGGGTTTCAATTAACATCAATTCAACTTTCAGAAATTTTAGACATGATGCATGAGTGCAGATGTAACTATTTCACTCAGGTACTCTAGGGCTGTGACAACTGTACGTGAGCCAAAAGGCGCAAACGGTCCCGGGCTAGGTAAGGTGGCACCCATGGGAATACCATGCGTGAGGCCACAAGGCAATATGATGTGTTACATGCTAGATCGATGTGGCTTAGGATTGGGGTCCAGACACAGGGACTAGATCTGTGAGGGGGAGATTGAGGGAGTCCTGGACTAAGGGGTCCTCGGGCGTTCGACCTGTTATCTAGTGGGCCGAACTGATGGGCTTTGAAGACATGAAGGCTGGAGACTATACCTTAGTCCGGTTTGGACTCTCCTTGGGGTGGCAGGCAAGCTTGGCGACCGACTATGAAGATTCCTTCCTATGTAACCGACTCTATGTAAACCCTAGATCCCCTCGGTGTCTATATAAACCAGAGGGGATAGTCCGGAAAGGATATATTCATTACCATAGTCATATAGGCTAGGCTTCTAGGGTTTAGCTAGCACGATCTTGTGGTAGATCAACTCTTGTAACACCCATATTCATCAATACCAATCAAGCAGGACGTAGGGTATTACCTCCATTGAGAGGTCCCGAACCTGGGTAAACATTGTGTCCCCTGTCTCCTGTTACCATCGATCCTAGACGCACAGTTCGGGACCCCCTACCCGAGATTCGCCTGTTTTGACACCGACATTGGTGCTTTCATTGAGAGTGCCACTGTGCCATCGACAAAAGGCTCAATGGCTCGCCTTGTCCTTAAAGACAACATCACCCCTGGAGGAGCTCTGGCCCCGGGCCAAACCCTCTAGTTTGGCGGCTTTACTATGATCGCCCATTCAGCCGTTGAGCCGACGATGACCTCTCAGGCCATCGAAAACCCCCTTCACATCAACTCCGAGCACTCCAAGCAGATGGATCCGGCAAAGCTTTCGTCTTTGAATGAACTCCTAGATCGCATCGCCGCTTTTGGAATAGCCACAGACTACGACCGGATCTAGCTTAAAACCGATCAAGGAGAAATCGAGACCCTACCGGTCACCCACCAGATTGCGGTAGTCGTGGAGCAGGACGACGAGTTTTCTCCTATATTGAAGAGGGACTATGTCCGGATCGTCGACCAGGAAAAGACGGATACCCACCCGCGAAAGGATGCGGCCAGCCTTCGGAACATAGCATCGGACGACGGTCCTAAACAATCAGAAGGTATCCCAAACCCGGACTCTTAAGCCCGAAAGATCATCAGACTCCGGATAATCAGTCGTGTCGGGGTTCGGATTTCCTTCCACCCACCCACACAGATTTAGACACTCTCGTGAGCATAAAACAGTAGTCTCAAGAAATAGTACACCACTTTTGGGCCAGATTCCTCCTTGTCAAGGACAAGGTAAAAGATTGTCGTGACGAAGATGCAATATCAGCGTTCTGCAACAATTGCGCAGACGGAGGAATCCTCAACGCCTTCAATTGTTGCCGCATACTGAAATTCGCTGACTTAGCAACCATCGTACAAAAATACAGTGTGATGGAGAGCACCTAGAAAACTCAGGCAGCTCATTGGGAACTGCCAGTCTCAACTCAACTCCCTCTACAGGCGAAAAGGGCGCACCCTCACAGCACGCCCAGTCCAACAGTCAAGAAACACAAAACCGCTATGCGGCATGGCACCGTTCTGACCGGGTGGCTCGATGGATACTACGACAGGTAGCCAAAAGCGGCGCGGATATCCTTATCAAGGACAACACAGAATGGTATCCCCTAGTGGATGATAACTCAAGAGTATTGGTGGTCTTTGAGACATTCGCTTCAAATAACAAGTGCAAAAGGGTGCTCCGCGAACTCGCCGAAGTCTGCCAAATTGCTACGATAAACCCCTGGAACGACACAGCTACAACATTCAACGCACGCGACGAACCAAAGTACAGAACAGTGCGAGCGCCAGCTGCGTTATCCTCAGTCCCATCGTGGATGGGTTTCGCCTTACCAAGGTCCTCATGGACGGTGGCAGTGGACTAAACCTCATTTATCAGGACACACTCCATAAAATGGAAATAGAAAAGAGCTGCATCATGCAAAGCAACACAACCTTCTGAGGAATTATTCCAAGTCGGGAGGCGCGGTGTGGGGGCAAAATCACACTTGACATAGTATTCGGCACGCCGGAGAACTACCGGTCCGAAGAAATAACTTGACATAGTATTCGGCACAATCACACTTGACATAGTATTCGGCACAAGTGACCCCTTTTACGAGGGGATATCATGCCCTGTTGGGGCGGCATGCTTTTACACGCTTTCAGGCCATACCCCATTACGGGTATATGAAGCTCAAGATACCCGGATCAAACGGTATAATCACTCTCGTCAGTGATCCGGACATAGCACTCCGTGCCGAAAACAAAACTGCATCCCTGGCCCTGGAGGAGCTATCCGAAGCCCTCACAGCCGATGAATTAACTGCACTACGCTCCACGGTGGACAGGGACGACGTAATCCTCAACAAACGCCCTAAATCCACATCATTTAAACTAGTAGAGGAAATAGTCAAATTCCAGGTCCACCCAACGGACCCCAAGAAGATAGCATCTATCGGATCTCAACTGAACCCAACAGTTGACACCACACTACAAGAATTCCTGCGTGAAAATTGGGACATATTCGCCTGACACCCTTCAGATATGCCAAGGATCCCACGCGATCTGGCCGAACATAGCCTCAATATATTAAAGGGGTTCAAACCGGTCAATCAAGCACTGCGGCGCTTTTCTGAACCTAAGCGACAAGCAATGGGGGAAGAGCGAGCCAAACTTATCAAGGCTGGTTTCATTAGAGAAATCAAACACCTGGACTAGTTGGCAAACCTGGTGATGGTACCAAAGAAGGACAAATCCTAGCGCCTATGTGTCGATTTCAAAGACCACAATAAGGCTTGCCCTAAGGATCCCTTCCCCCTCCCCCGCATTGATCAAATCATGGACGCCACTACGGGACATGACTCATTGTGTTTCCTCGATGCATATTCCAGATACCATCAAATCAAAATGGAGGAGTCCGATCAAGCCGCAACATCATTTATCACCCCATACGAGCCATTCTGCTTCAACACCATGCCCTTTGGGCTCAAGAACGCAGGCGCCACGTACCAACGCATGATTCAAACATGCCTGGAGAAACAGATCGGCAAAACAGTAGAAACTTACGTCGATGACGTCGTCGTCAAAACCAGGCACGTTGATACACTAATAGACGACTTACGTCTTACATTCGACAACCTCCGGGCATATGACATTAAACTCAACCCGGAAAAGTGTGTCTTCGACGTCCCTGCTAGAAAACTACTTGGCTTCATCGTCTCCAATAGAGGAATCAAGGCAAACCCAGCCAAAATCCGAGCTCTTTCACAACTGGGTAGGCCAACAGATCTTAAGCAAGTGCAAAAGCTTGCGGGCTGCGTAGCAGCTCTAAGCTGCTTTATCTCCAGATTGGGAGAAAAGGCACTGCCACTCTATCGCCTTCTACGGCAAATCGACCACTTCGAGTGGACGGACGCGGCAACAGCCGGATTGTTGGAAATAAAAACCCTTCTTGCGAGCAATCCAATACTGGCCGCACCAAACGCCAGTGAACCGATGTTATTATACATATCAGCAACACACCAGGTAGTGAGCGCCATACTCGTCATCGAAAGAGAACAGGACGGACATAAATTCCCGCTTCAGAAGCGTGTATACTACGTATCCACTTCCTTACATCATGCAAATCCCGGTACCCTCATTATCAAAAATAGCATATGCGGTCTTCATGGCATCCCGAAAGCTCCGTCACTACTTCCAGGAGTTTTCGATCACGGTGTCCTCTGAAGTACCCCTAAAATGACATCATAAACAACCACGATGCTACAGGCCGGATTGCAAAATGGGCCATCGAACTCCTCCCATTCGATATTACATAAAAACCACGTCGAGCCATCCAGTCCCAAGTACTGGCCGACTTCATCACCGAATGGACAGAGGCCGAACTCCCTAAAGAGTACGACACATACTCCAACTGGGTCATGTACTTCAACGGCTCCAAAATGCTGGCAGGATTAGGAGCGGGGGTCGTCTTAACGTCCCCTATGGGAGACATCGTCCAGTACGTTCTCCAAATACTATACAGAGACTCCAATAATGCAGCCAAATACGAGGCCTTATTACATGGTCTCCGGATGATGTCTCTATGGGCATACAACGCCAAGAGGTACATGGGGACTCGAACCTCGCAATATCTCAAATAAATGGAGATTTCGACGCTAAAGATCCAAAGATGGCAGCGTATCGTAACGTAGTCACCAAAATGTCGGACCGGTTTGAAGGACTCGAGTTCCATCATGTGGCCTGAGAAAGTAATCAAGCGGCGGACGTTCTTGCTCGTATCGGCGCTAAGCGCGAACCCGTCTCACCTAACATTTTCCTGGAAAGGCTCTTTAAGCCATCCATGGTGTGGCAGGGGGGAAACGACAATACAAGTACAGAACCAAACATAATCCAAGATCCAGGAAACACCAACATCGTCCGGGGCTCAACCATCGAAATAACACCATCGATGCATCTCATCATGTCAGTCATGGCCCCATGGACCGAACCCATCCTAGCCTACCTCAACAGGAAAGAGCTTCCCGAGGACCAGAATGAGGCCTGCTGCATTGTCCGGTGTTCAAAATCCTACAAGGTTCATGATGGAGAGCTCTACAAGAAAAGCGCCACCGGAGTCCTACAACGATGTATATCCGAGGAAGAGGGGCGGCAGCTCTTGGCTGAAATCCATGCCGGACTCGGTGGTCACCACACCACAACTCGGGCCCTTGTTAGCAAGGCCTTCCGTACATGATTTTATTGGCCGACGGCCCAAGCAGATGCACAGGACCTTGTCCAACATTGCATCGGATGCCAACTCTTTGCCAGTCAAAGCCATATGCCCCCAACGCCCTACAAACAATCCCCATCACTTGGCCTTTTCCAGTCTGGGGACTCGATATGGTCGGACCCCTTAAAGGAGGAAGCCATAAGAAAAAAAATCTACTGGTTATGGTGGAAAAATTCACTAAGTGGATAGAGGCTAAGCCGGTCAAAACAGCCGAATCCGACCCATTGATAGACTTCATATCTGGCGTTGTGCACCGTTATGGTGTCCCACACAGCATCATCACTGACAACAGCTCCAATTTCACAGCCGGTGAAGTAAAAACTTGGTGTACTAATCTGGGTATTAAACTTGATTACGCCTCCGGCTACCACCCATAAACCAACGGTCAAGTCCAATGGGCCAACGGTCTCATTATGAGCTGCATCAAGCCCAGACGAGTGCGGTCCTTGAAAGAATCAGACAAGCACTGGGTTCAGGAACCCGTCTCCGTACTCTGAGGGCTGCGGACCACGCCCAACCGAACTATCGGATACACATCTTTCTTCATGGTGTAGGACGCAGAGGCCGTATTGCCCTGCGATATTATTGACGACTCACCCCGAGTGCATATGTACGAAGAGAGAGAAGCCGAGCTTGATCGGTAGGATGGCATAGATGCCCTGGAGGAGGAACGCGATGTCGCAAAAGCCCGTTCAGCATTTTACCAACAGCAGGCTCGAACATATCAAAGCAGAGAAGTACGGGCCAAGACTTACAACGTTGGCGAACTTGTTCTACGCCTCCCGGTGAAGAAAAAGGACAAACTCAGGCCCAAACGGGAGGGTCCCTTCATAATTGACGAAGTCCTCACCGAAGGGGCGTACCGTCTTTGCGATGCATCAGACAATCACCTCGAGCTGAACCCCTAGAACGCGGCCAGACTCCGAAGATTCTATGCCTAGCGCCAAACCCCGTGTTCGTCTTCTCCTCCCCTGTAGCTTCCATTATTTTTCTCTCTCTTTGTTGATTATTTTCTTCGTTCTTGCTTTAAAGCTTCGGTACGGCCAGACTGCACAACATCGACACATACATCTTTAAACATGTATGTTGCTTGTACCCGAGGGCTTCTTGGAAAGAAGTTCTTGTCATTTCTTGAGCATTAAGCTCCTCACATATGAGTTTTTCCGTATGTACCTTTTCTTTGCCACTATATGCATCGATATGACTTCAGTTTTGGCCAAGCTGGGTTGCCTGGCTCCTGTGTTTATGCCCTACATTCCCGTTATTTCGGTCAGGGCATAAAGGGAGCACCTCTGCGATTGTTACTACCGGGTCATCAGGATGTGTACCTCAGACTGGGTGAAGCCGAAAGCTAGCGTTCTTAAGGGAATATTCGGTCGGTGAATTAAAGATGTTTTCTAAGCTCACTCCATTGTGCACCCCCAGAAGTTATACAAACTGTGGTGCTCGCATTACAATTCAGACATGTACATTAAATGCATGCACACCCAGGGAAAGGAACCCTTAACGGAACTATTCTCTCTGGAAGATGTTTCTTACGACCTTAATGTAATATAACATAGCTTGCCGGATACAACTTGTCTGTTCAAGCAACTATGACCCCTACACCTAGTTTTCCAAGCATACCCCAGCCTATTCGGCCGCGATGGTATTCGAAAACACTCCGCACCTTAGAGTCCGGAGGTTGAAGCCAAAAGGTCTGCCATGACAAATGATATACAGTTCAGCTAGATGAGGAAAGTACACAGTCATTTGAACTCGAACACCTCTTCCTCTACACCTTCCAACAGGCAGTCTAACTTACAATCCTGTTGGGAATATTTGGCGGCCGCCTCTACTTGGCCATATACTATACTAACGGAAATTTCTTCCCTATTCGGCCCTACCGGCCCGACACGAGCCATGTGATTAGGATCCAGCTTGCTATAGCGCATCTTCCCCATGTGAAAGTGTGTTATATCGACTAGAGGGGGGTGAATAGGCGATTTTTATGAAATTCTTCACTGAGGATTTTTCTGGTGAGGAAATTCCTTAGGGAAGAACTACTTGCAGCGGAATAAGTACTCAAAAGTAAACATAACAGAATACAAGCGTAGTCCTCAAACACAGAAGAAATTGAAGACAAACAGACTGAAGAAATTGAACTAAGGAAATTGAGAAAGTCTTCAGTCAAAGTCTTTAAACACAGATATGAACAAACACACATCACAATTATGAGGAAATGAAAGAGTTGAGGGAATAGAACCATTAAGCTTGGTGAAGACAATGATTTGGTAGACCAGTTCCAACTGTTGTCTCAGTTGTACGTCTGGTTGGAGCGGCTGTGTATTTAAACTTGAGGACACACAGTCCCGAACACCCAGTCCTGAACACACAGCTCAGGACACCAAGTCCTCACTATATTCTCCTTGAACTAAGGTCAGACAAACCTCATCCAATCACTCATGGTAAGTCTTCAAGTGACTTCCGAACCTTCACAAACTTGGTCACTCGGCAATCCACAATTCCTCCTACAGGCACTAGACCATGATGCCTAACCATCTGGAAGAAGCACAGTCTTTAAAGGTAACAAGCGTCGGATCCACGCAGGATCAATCTCTTCAATGATGCTCAATCACTTGGGGGTTTGTAGGTGTTTGGGTTTGGGTTTTTCCTCACTTAATGATTTTCTCTCAAAGTCCTCGGAGGATGGGTTGCTCTCAAATGACAAGTGTCAGTTTCTCTCGGAGCAGCCAACCAGCTAGTGGTTGTAGGGGGTGGCTATTTATAGCCTAGGGAGCAGCCCGGCATGATAAGACATAAATGCCCTTCAATAATATGACTGTTAGGTGGATAGATATTTTGGGACAGCTGGCGCATGGCACAGCAACAGTCGGAATTTTGAGTAGCAAAATCCTCAGGGCTATCATGTTCCTCACTGTGTAGGCAATCCGAACTGGCGAATTCCTAACTCCTCAGTCAGAACAAATTCCTCAGAGACCAGAAGAACTTCGTCTCTGTCACTGAAGAATATGACTGGACTGTATGAGATTTCCAATGGCTTCACTCGAAGGGATTGGTAGGTGTAGGATTTTGAGTTGAGAATCACATGGAAATTTTTCCTTAGTATTTCTTCGACCCCCTTTAATAGTATGGTATTTCCTATGACTCAAGAATGAGAAAATGAAACTACGAAAACAAAAGTCTTCACGCTTCATGTTCCTCGAATGAATACCAAGTCTTCAAGGTCACACCAATTTCTTCACTTTCAATGTCTTCAGAAAGTCTTTAGAAATCCAAAGTCTTCAGTCGAAGAACTTCATTTTTAGGGGTCGTCATTCTCTGTAAATATCAAACCCCTCATAGACTTATAGACATGTGTACACTCACAAACGCATTAGTCCCTTAACCTATAAGTCTTCAATATGCCAAAATCACTAAGGGGCACTAGATGCACTTAAAATCTCCCCCTTTTTGGTGATTGAGGACAATATAGGTTAAGTTTTCAAAGGGGATAAACATATGAAGTGTAAATACTGATATTGAAGAATTTGATTGCAAGATATAGAAGAACTCCCCCTGAAGATGTGCATAGTGAGGAATTTGCTTTTGAAGCAATGCACTTGAAGAGTTGAATCATGGAGATCTCACCCTATATCTTGTAATTCATACATGCATTTGACATATAACAGTGAAGAATTTGCAATGCATGATGAAATATGGTGACTGATGTAATTCAGCATGCGAGCATTAGCATATATTAGGAAAAAGCATGCAGCAAAACATATCAAAAGTATCAGAGCACCATCGGGTCAGAATGACTGAAGTGATGCCTAAACCAAAAACCTATGTCTTCGAGTGAAGACTATGAAAGCGAATCTTGTCCAGAGTCGGACAAGTCAGCTTTGCTTGTAGCCCAACTAAAGTTGCCGTGTGAGTTTGAAATCTGACCGTTGGAACACGTGTCAGTTCCTTAGTGACCCAGGGTCATTTCGGAAAAATCAGGTCGGGTTGCCAAGTGGCTATAAATAGCCCACCCCCTACAACCATAAACGGTTGGCTGCTCAGATTAATAGTACGGCTTTTGTCATTTGAGAGCAACCCACCTCGAAGCCTTTGAGAGAGAATTCCTTGCGAGGACAAAAGCCCTAACCACCAGAGCCAGAGAGAATTGGGCATCACTTAAGTCTTCTTGTCTGTGTGATCTGAAGACTTATTACACTTGAGGACTGTGCATCCTCCAGCCGGTTAGGCATCACGTTTTGAGCATCCAAGAGACATTGTGGATTGCCGGTGAACGAAGTCTGTGAAGGTTTGGGAGTCTACCTTGAAGACTTACCAGAGTGATTGGGCGAGGTCTATGTAACCTTAGCTCAAGGAGAATACGGTGAGGACTGGGTGTCCTGAGCTGCGTGTTCAGGACTGGGTGTCCGGGACTATGTGTCCTAAGGTTTAAATACCTAGCCGCTCCAACCAGACGTACAGTTGTCACAGTAACTGGAACTGGTTCAACAAATCATTGTCTTCAACAAGTCACTGGTTTCATCTTCACTTCACTTTACTTACTGTTCCTCCTTGTGAAGTCATTGTATGATTGCTCTATCATTTGTCTTCACTGAGTGACTGCATGTTCTGTTTGGCTTCACAATATCTTCCTACCTGATCCTTACTACCTAGCTGCTATTAGTCTTTGTGCTTTCACTTCATTGAATACTTGACTATGGTTTGCCTAGTGTAGTCTACCTTCCGCTGCATGGTAATAGGTTTAATTTTATCGTTTGTCTTCAAAACTCCCATGTTCTGAAGACTTTCATAAAAATCGCCTATTCACCCCCCTCTAGTCGATATAACACACTTTCAATTGGTATCAGAGCAAGGTGCTCCCTTGTTCTGTGTGATTCGGTTTAACCACCTGGAGTTTTAGCTATGTCGACTGCAGGGATAATTAAAGTCTCCACTGCGTGCCCCGTCTTCGATGGAACTGAATATCCCTACTGGAAGAATAAGATGCGCATGCATCTTGAAGCCATTGACGTCGACCTATGGTATGTCATCGAGAATGGCGTGCCCAAGGCTGGAGAAGGTGTCACTACTGCTGATGTCAAGAAATTTGTTCAACTGGACTCTACTGCCAAGAATATCATCTGTGGTCATCTGACCAAAGGACAGTATGGCCGTGTAAGTGCTTTGAAGACATCCAAGCTGGTCTGGGACTGGCTCTCCAAGGTCAATGAAGGCATCTCAACCCAGAGAGATCAGAGAATCAGTGTCCTTCGCAACCTCTTCAATCGCTTCAAGAGAAATGACAATGAGAATGTCTAGCACACATTTGACCGACTCACTGACATCACAAATGAGCTTCAAGCCCTCGGCGCCACTGAGATGACGCTGCTGAGATCACTTGATAGTTCGTTTGACATCCTGGCCCTGATGATTCAAGAACGTCCTGATTTCAAGACACTCGATCCGTCTGACATACTTGAGAGGCTCAACACACATGAGTTTCAGCTTTCAGAGAAAAGAGATATCTACGGTCCAAACTATGGGCGAACTCGTGCCTTGAAGGCAAAAGCTGTCTCCTCATCTAAAGAAGAATCAGACAGTAGTTCTGATGATCCTGAAGACATTAGAAGGGAACTTGCTATTCTTGTCAAGAAGTTCCAAAAATTCACCAAGAAGAAAGGCTTCAGAAAGTCTTCCCGATCAAGTTCAAGGAATGATGAAGCTCCTGCTCATGACTACAAGAGGAAAACATGTCACAAGTGCAAGAAACTTGGCCACTTCATCTCTCAGTGTCCACAGTGGGACAATGAGAACAAAAAGAAGAAGAAGAGCAAGGAATATGACTCTGACGACAAGAAAAGGAAGAAGAAATACTCAAAGTCTTCTTCCAAGTCTTCCTCAAAGTCTTCATCACACAAGAAGAGCTCATCTGGCAAGACACGTGCGCTTGTTGGCAAGGAAATGGATTCAGAGGAGGAGTCTGCTTCGGAGGAGGCGGAGGTGGAGTCTGAGGAGGAATCCGACTCAGGCGTCACAAGTCTGGCTATAGCATACATTGCCAAGTCCATCTTCAACACTGAAGACAATGACTTCATCACCGACACCGATGCAAATGACATGGACTACCCTGCTTCTACCTACTGCTTCATGGCACGGGGTGCCAAGGTAAACACACGCACTACTCACTATCAAACATCTAGTGACGATGACTCTGATTGTGGTTCAAAACCTAGCTACAAAACACTTGCTAAAATTGCAACTGAACAACAGAAAGCTATGGAACATATTCAAAAACTGTTAGACAGAAGCGATGATCTATTAGGTGCTGAAATGACTCGATCTGAATCCTTAATTGAAGACATAAAAAATCTTCACGTTAAGTATCAGGAACTTGAAAGTCGTCATGAAACTCTCTCAACAACTCATGAAAAGCTTTCCTATGATTATCTTCAAAGGAAGGAGGATCTTGAGAAATTGAGAGCAGGTCATGAAGATCTTCAAACGGAAAACGAGTCACTTCGCGCCAAACAGATCAGTCCCACTCAGGAAGGATTTGAACCACCATGTCTTAAATGCCTCTGCTGAGGATACCACCGCTATTGCTGATGAGAAGGCTAGGTTGAAGACATTGCTTGAAACAGGGATGTACAAAAGTCTTAAAGGGCATCAGACACTATGTGATGTCCTGAAAAAGCAGATTCTGAACCGAAACCCTAGGAAAGAGGGTGTAGGGTTCGTAAGGAAAATGAATGCAGATGGCTCTTACTGGAAACCTGAGCAGCACCCCAAAACCATGTGGGTTGCTGCAAAGGAACCTTCAGCGGATCCATCCAATCTATCTGGCTTCACTTGTGCTAACCCCATTATCATTGATGAATCCTTTGATGCAAACTATATAATGTTTAAGAATCAGAATGGTGAAGTATTTGCCAGGTACATTGGTACTAACTGCAGGAATGGACCGCCTATGAAGAAGATCTGGGTTCTGAAAAGGTGTCTGGAGAGTCTTCTTGTGAATGTCATCATGACACCTCACGTGAAGAAGACAAACCTCAGACCAAAGGCTTCATACGGTCCAAAGGCTTCATATAGACAGAGGACTCACCTGAGTCGCACTAACGCAAATGTTTTGTAGGGAAACCATACTAAGGCATATGAATATGGAAGTGGTTCATCAAACCGCCATGTTCATAAGACCAAGAACTATTCTGCTTATTCTGATGAGTACTATTGTCCGCCTACAAGACTGTTTGCTAAGGCTTCAAAGCCAAAATTCTCGGATGCTGCACTTAGACTTATTGCTTCTAAGCCACCCTTGAAGATGTGGTTGGTTAAGAAGGCTTAACTCTCTTTTGCAGGGAAAGGTCTCCAGCAGAAAAACAAAATCGTCTGACGCTATTGCTGGGGACCTTAAACATCTTGTAGGGCGCAAGATCAAATGCCCAAATGGTCTTACTATGTACTTCATACCTGAATCGCTTGCTACTCTCCCTATTAGTCCTAACCTGGATCTAAGCTTTCATAACCCACTGGTTCGTCAAATGTTTTTGCTTCACAATGCTCTTGGTGAAGCCTATCCCCCTAACTGCACTGTAGGGTACGACACCAGCGTCTTCAGAATGGACTATTGACAGTGGGTGTACAAATCACATGACTGGCAAAAGAAGTCTTCTTATGGACTCAACCTTACGTCCATCCGACAAGAGCCACATCACATTTGCTGACACTGGTAAAAGTAAGGTATTGGGTCTAGGTAGAGTTGCAATCTCAAGGGATCAACACATGGATAAAGTCATGCTTGTTGAATCCCTTGGCTTCAACTTAATGTCTGTCTCAATGCTTTGCGATTTGAACATGATCGTAATGTTTGGAAAATATCGTTGCCTTGTACTAATGGAATCTGACAAGTCTCTAGTGTTTGAAGGGTATCGAAAAGATGATTTGTACGTGGTAGATTTCTCAGCAGGGCCACAGCTTGCAGTATGTCTTCTAGCAAAGGCTTCAGAATGCTGGCTCTGGCATCGGAGGCTTGGACATGCTGGCATGAGGAACCTCCACACCCTTGCGAAGAAGAAGCATGTCATAGGCATCGAGGGCGTCAAGTTCAAGAAAGACCACTTATGCGGTGCCTGTGAAGCAGGGAAGATGACGAGGGCCAAACATCCCTCGAAGACAATCATGACCACTACTCGACCCTTCGAACTGCTTCACATGGATCTTTTCGGTCCCACTCATTACTCAACTCTAACTACTACTGCTTGCCTCTATGGCTTCGTTATTGTTGATGATTATTCTAGATATACTTGGGTGCACATAATCCTTTACAAGACTGAAGTGCAGGATGTCTTCAGACGCTTCGCCAATCGAGCTATGAACAATTTTGGCGCCAAGATAAAGCACATCAGAAGTGACAATGGCACTGAATTCAAGAACACTGGCCTTGATACATATCTTGATACCTTGGGCATCACACATGAATTCTCAGCCCCGTACACGCCACAGCAGAATGGCGTCGTCGAACGCAAGAACAGAACACTAATTGAGATGGCCAGAACGATGCTAGATGAATACAAGACCCCAAGAAAATTCTGGCCCGAAGCCATTGATACTGCATGCCATACAATCAATCGTGTTTATCTTCACAAGCTACTGAACAAGACATCTTATGAGCTCCTTACTGGCAAGAAGCCAAATGTCAGTTACTTCAGAGTATTTGGCGCAAGGTGCTGGATCAAGGACCCACATCACACCTCAAAATTTGCACCAAAAGCACATGAGGGTTTTATGCTTGGATATGGAAAGGATTCGCACTCCTACAGAGTCTTCAATCTCTTTCATTACAAAGTGGTTGAAACAGTGGATGTGCGGTTCGATGAGACCAACGGTTCACAAAGAGAGCAGCTGCCAAATGTGCTAGATGAAGTTCCATCCAGTGAATCAATCAAGCTAATGGGAACTGGAGAAATTATACCTTCTGAAGCTCATCCTGAAGAAGAACTTATCATTTCAGCACCTGATCAACATGAAGACAATGCTCAGCCTGAAGACATTCCTTCCAACAACGACAATGAACAGCAAGAGCAAAGTCTTCGCCCTGTACATCCTCGCGTTGCCAATGAAGTGCAGATTGAAAGAATAATTGATAGCATCAATGCACCTGGTCCACTCACTCGTTCAAGGGCAACTCAGCTAGCAAATTTCTGTGGGCACTTCGCATTCGTCTCAATAGCAGAACCCAAGAAAGTTGAAGAAGCCTTCATGGAACCTGAATGGATTCAAGCTATGCAAGAAGAGCTTCAACAGTTTGAGCTGAATAATGTATGGGAACTGGTTAAGCGTCCTGATCCACGGAAGCACAATATAATAGGCACCAAATGGATATACCGCAACAAGCAAGATGAGCATGGTCAAGTTGTCAGAAACAAAGCTCGTCTCGTTGCTCAAGGATATACTCAAGTGGAAGGCATTGACTTCGATGAAACATTTGCTCCTGTGGCTAGACTTGAAGCCATACGCATACTGCTGGCCTATGCAAATCATCATAACATACTTCTATATCAAATGGATGTGAAGAGTGCCTTTCTCAATGGCAAGATTGAAGAAGAAGTGTATGTTGCACAACCGCCTGGCTTTGAAAATCCAAAACATCCTGACATGGTATACAAGCTCAACAAGGCACTGTATGGCCTCAAACAAGCCCCTCGGGCCTGGTATGACACACTCAAATACTTCCTGAAGAGCAAAGGCTTCATACCTGGTTCCCTAGATCCCACTCTTTTCACGAAGACATATGATGGTGAACTGTTTGTGTGCCAAATATATGTGGATGACATTATCTTCGGCTGCACCAATCAGAAGTACAGTGAAGAGTTTGGATATATGATGCAAGAGCAATATCAGATGTCCATGATGGGGGAGCTGAAGTTCTTCCTTGGTCTTCAAATACGACAACAACGCAATGGCATCTTCATATCTCAAGAGAAGTATCTCAAAGATTGCCTGAAGAAGTTCGGTATGCAAGACTGCAAAGGCTTCACAACACCAATGCCAGCCAAACATCATCTGGGTCCTGACGACAATGGTAAAGAGTTCGATCAAAAGGTATACCGCTCCATGATTGGTTCTTTACTTTATCTATGTGCATCTAGGCCAGATATTATGCTTAGTGTTTGCATGTGTGCTCGATTTCAAGCGGCACCAAAGGAGTCGCATCACTTAGCTGTGAAGCGAATTCTTCGATATTTGGCTCACACCCCAACTCTAGGATTATGGTATCCAAAGGGCTCAGAGTTTGATCTGGTTGGATTCTCGGATGCTGATTATGCTGGTGACAAAGTTGATCGCAAGTCTACATCAGGCACATGTCACTTTCTGGGACGATCACTTGTATGTTGGTCTTCAAAGAAGCAGAACTGTGTATCTCTCTCCACTGCTGAATCTGAATACATTGCTGCTGGATCTTGCTGCGCTCAGCTTCTGTGGATGAAGCAAACACTCAAGGACTATGGCATTCATCTGAAGCAAGTGCCACTTTACTGCGACAACGAAAGCGCCATCAAGATTGCTAACAACCCAGTTCAGCACTCGAAGACAAAGCACATTGAAATTCGTCATCACTTTCTCAGAGATCATGTTGTGAAGGAAGACATTGATATCATACACGTCAACACTGAAGAGCAATTGGCAGATATCTTCACCAAGCCCTTGGATGAGAAGAGGTTTTGCAAGTTACGGTGTGAGCTAAATATCCTGGAATCCTCAAATGTCCTGTGATCAGGCACACATCCTAACCCTTATGCATATTGATGACTTAGATGTGCAACACACGAAGTGAAGTATATCTTCAATCAATGAAGACATACATTCTATGTGTGAATACATTAATGTGGAATTTGACTTCGGAGCGCCACGATAATTGTGCGCCGTGTCTGGGTCTAATACTTCCTATACGGTGGGTAACGCCACCACCAAACGTTCTATTTTGAAGTGTTTCACTCATGGCGTTACCTTGCAATGTCTTCACATTTGGTTTGGCTTCGTTCTCAACATATTTTCATGATTATCTTCACTATGTTGATTATATATATATATATATATATGCTAGGGTACTGTCCTCTACAGCATTCACTTATAGCTATGTCTTCGTGTTGAATCTTTTAAACTAAGTGAATGTGATCGGACCCTAACCTCTCTATGCTTTCTATCTCAAACTCTATCTCTCCAAGTCATATGCATTCTATTGAAACTGTCGAATGTCTTCTCTGCGTCCTTGTCAGCAGAAGATACAGAGACAACCATTAAGTCCGTTTTCAATGCTCATTCCTCCACATGAATTCCGGAGAAGTTGGAACGACCACCCGACAATCCAGGCGTGCGTGGGACGTGGAACAAACCCCAAAATTCCGCATAATGGCCACGTGTTCCTCAGATGCGAATCGCCAGGGGCACCTGTGTAATAGCACAATGCCGCCCCTGTGCCTATAAATACACACTCACATCGGTCATTATCTCTTCTTCCACCCTCGCACGAACCCTAGCGCCACCGCTAGCTCTCGACGACGCTGGCGACGAAGCGCTTCGCTGCCGCAACCTCTCCGACGCCGTCTTCACGCCGACCGCGGACATCGTCCTCTCCGCCGTCGCCGTAGGTGTCCTCCGTCGCCAAGTTAGGGCACGGAAGATCGAACTGCTCGGCCTCATCTCCCACTCCGTCTAGCAGTTCTCAGTGTGGTAAATAAAACTCCCTTTTTTACAGCACCGTTGATCCTACTGATCTGTCACTTTCTACCACAAGCAATTTCTGTTCACACAAGCTAGATCTCTCTCATACTGCATCTCATAACATGCCTAGTATATTCACTTGTGCTTCACAAAGTAGTTAGATTCCTCACTTGTACTGATCTGTGGATTCGTACAAATCTGGAACCAACTTCTTATCTATGAGTGAATGTCTTCGCACGATGAGGTCAATGTCTTCTAAACTGATTTATCTTCAAAATCTTCTGAGAATGCATATGACCTCTTCCCCTTCCCTCGCACCTTAATGCTGTCACAGGTACATGTCCGTGGGAGAATCCTTTGGTTCTCATAGTCTGCATTCATTTGCAGAATTCTTACAGCATCACATAAATTCTCCCGAAGCCAGTTCCTGTTGGTCCAGCAAACGAAAACCTTTGAAGCCTTTGAACGTCTTGAAGCCTTTCAAGTTAAAGTTTATGGCTTCAGAGAAAGCAGCAAGGAAGGGTGGCAGAAAGCGTCGTGGTGAGACCTCCAGAGATCTGCCAGATGAACTCTCAGAAATGTACAAGACAGATCCTGAAGAGGATTACAGTCAGCGCAAGACCCGAATCCAATGGATTCGAAGATATTGGGCAGAACAATGGTTCAAATACAGATTTGTGACCCAGGAGTATGCTGAGAAAAACGCCATCAAGAGACCGTGGGGAGACATCCTATTCAAGAATCTTCTACCCAGGTCCAGAGATGAAGCCATTGCTCAAGGCTTCTATCCATGCATGGTCCGTGGACCACAGCCTGCTGATGCACACTCGTCGTCACTGCTATGGTGTCGTGACGACAATCTGTTCAAGCGCAACTTCCAGTTTGCTCAGAACTCAGCGAAGCAGAACAAGAAGACTTTTGGGTTAGACTTCAACCCTGGTCCCTCATCTCCAAGGGCAGATGGCACACGACATGCAGAACCCAATGTCATCGGTCCTTTCGCCAACCTTGAAGGCCTCATCACCTACATCTTGGTTCAAGGGACTGCAGTGAATGAGCCTGCAGCTGACACTGAGTCTGATGACGCGCCTGCAGTGCCGAAGCCAAAGCAGTTGAAGAAGCCAAAAGCTTCAAAGCCGGCCCCTTCACCAAAAATCTCTAGGGCGAAGCCATTAGCAACTGCACCTCCTGAAGACAGTGTGCAGTCTGAAGACTTATCACGTGTCTCCAAGCCCCAGAAGGCCAAGATGCCTCTGTCTCACAGTGGCAAAGAGCTAACAGCTATTGCCATTCTGCGCAATGACGACATTGATCTGTCAAGTGATGAAGATCTTGCAGATGACGCTCTTGAGCAACTCATCAAGAGCAAAGAAGAAGCAGAAATCTTCAATGATCTGCCTCTCTTTGATGTCACCATCATCCACAACTTCATTGACGAGTGGTTTGACACGCCAAACATCGGCTTTGAAGATCTGCAGCTACCCATTGGCCTCAGTGTCACCTTCCAAGGCGCCATTGCTTCAGAACTTGCTATTGCCCAGCGCATTGTTGAGCTAAAGCAGAAGATTGACTATGAAAAGGCTCAGTTCAAGAAGCATATGGCCAAGCTCAGCGTGCAAGAAGTGAAGAACTTCAAGACAATGATGCACGAGCTCAAGGAAGCCTTTGTGAAGAAGCGTGCAGAAGCTCAGGGTTCGCGTGAGCGCATGAAGACTCTGGCTGACAGATGTGTGCAAGCCTATAATGAGGCTGAGAAGCGCAAGGCACTTGGGCGTCCTGGCATCGACCCCAGGATGGCCGCAAAGAAGAAGAAGAAGCCTGCTACGGCTGAATCTGATGCACCAAGGCAAGAAGCAGTTCCGATTGTCTTCCCAACAAGAATGACTGGCTCGAAGCCAAAGAGCCGGTCAACAGCTTCAGAGCTCAAGAAGACAAGAACTGCTGAGGCTGAAGCCAGGAAGAGGAAACACTCTGAAGACTCTCCTACTGCCCCCACCAAGAAAAAGAGAAAGACCAAGAAAGCTCGGGCTGCTCCCACAGAGCCCTTGATAGTTGAACCCATTTCTATGGTTCATCCTGACGCAGAACGTCAACTGACAGTTCATGAGCCTGCTTCCACAGAGGCTCCTGAAGCTGAAGACATTCCAGCAGCTGATCCCATCGCTGCTGAAGACATTGGTCATCATGACAATGTAGAAGATGATGCAGTCCTTCCTCAGTTTGAAAACAGCGAACTCATCAGCATTGGTCGTCCAGTGACGCCAATTGCACAGGATGCTTCATGGGCGGATCGCCCACAAGAGGAAGAAGACTATGAGGCCCAGCCCACTCCAACTCCACAGGCGTCGTCTGCGTTCCGCAGGCTTCGCAAAGGTCCAAGGCCTCAAGTCTCTGCTGAAGACATTCTGGCTGCATCAGCCGCAGAAGAAGAAGTACCACAAGATCCCACTCCCCTGCTCCACCAAGAAGCAGTTCTCCAGGAGAACGTGCCTGTGACCGACCCTCCAGCTAGTCAAGTGGAGAATGAAAATCTTGAGGCTGCCACAACCAACAATGAAGCTAATGTGGAGCCCTCCCTAGCAAAAGCTTCAGAAGACAGCGAAGCCACTAAGCCCGCCACTTCTGTTCCTGAATCTATTGCCGGTCCCCAATTCAACTATCATGTTGAGCACAGGCCTCAGGTCCAGAAGCCAATCCCAAGACTGCCAAGGTTTCCAGGTCCTGCATCAGCACCTGGCTCCTTCAACATCAATGGGTTCAGGGCAGACAACATGTTCTTCAATAGCTCCAGGAACCCCTACTCAAGGGAAAGGATATCATCTGATCGGTTCTGGAGCTATCCTCAGTGAAGCTATTACTCTTACATTCTTTACAACCAAGGTCGCATCTTCCCACACAAGCGCCTTGACATTGAAGCTATAGTTGGTCTACCCTGTCAAGAAGAAGCGTTGGATTGCTTCAAGCAAGTGGGTTGCTGCTACAATTTGATATACAGCATCAAGAAGAAGCAGTTTGTTACTGATGAACAGCATTGGAATGAAGAGTTGCTGCTACAATTCTATGCCACACTTCACATCAAAGGGTACAGCAGAGATCCGAAGTCTTGGGTCCTGAGTGGATGACTGGCAACGTTCATCACGAAGCCAATGCATTTGACATCATTGAGCTCACTGGCTTGCCCGCTCCTGGCGATCTCTTCGAGCAAGGCTATCAGCTGCATGCTGAAGTTATTGAGAGCATCTTTCAGCGGCCAGAACCTGATATGAGTCAAATGCTCACCATGATGAAGCCATTGCCCCAAGATGCTGCATATCCCACAGAGTTCTTCATTGAAGACCTTGAGTACCTGCCCAGAACCATCTATCACATCATCAGGTGAACTCTCTGGCCTATCAAAGGGCACTCTTCAAATGCCAAGCTACAGGGTGCAATGAAGACTTTGGTCTTCTAAATACTTCATGGCAAATGCTTCAATGCACAGGACTTCTTCATACGCCAACTTGCTGCATCAGGCATTGATCTGTTTGGTTTGAAGTTCTACGCCCCTTCGGTCATGCGGCTGATCAAGCTACACTCCGCCATCTCTTATCAACCCTCTGCCTGCAACCATCGGATCTTCTTGCCTGACGTGGATATGTCTACTGAAGCCATATATTCTGAGCCTGCCAAGCAACCTCTAAGTCTTCAGAATGCAGACCATCAGAGTTTTACTCAGAACGTTGAAGGCGTTGAAGCAGTTTCTCGGGTGTATCCTTTGGCTGGCACTACACGTGCACCACACCCTGCTTCCACTGAAGCCACTGACAGTGCCACTGCTCCAAGACCCAAGAAGCGCACTCGTGTTCTCAACGACCGAGAGCTTCTTGTGGCTCTACATCAGAAACAGGATAGGCATCATGACTGGCTGAAGCGTCAGATGAAAAGCCTCTTGGTGGATGTTAATCGCACTCGAAATCTTGCCACCAAGAATGCTTTCGTTGCCCATGAAACCTGTCGCCGCACATGGAAAGGGCTAACGATGATGCTGTTCTGAAGCTGATCTTCAAGAGGATGGCTTCACTGAGAGATTCAAGTTTGACTCCACACCTCCTCGAAGGGCTGTGCTGCTAGGAACTCCATCCCTTGAAGACTCTGAGTTCTCTTCCTCTGCTGCCACAGTGACTGCCAGAATTATTGAGGAAGAAGACGATGCTACTTCACCGCCACCTCCTTCAGCACCTCCAAGCTCTTCTGCACCGCCAAACAACACCAACAACCCTGCTACTTCACCTACTCCTCATGGGAACGAGTAGAGGCTCTATGTCTTCAAACCTTTTTGGTCATTACTGACAAAAGGGGGAGAAGCATATGAGATTGATAGTCTTCAAGCGGGTCCATATGGGCGGGTGCCTTATATTTTGCTTCGTGCTTACAACTCTCGTTTTTTGCTACATTTGGTTCTTATGAGTTGTAACACTTAAACTAGATGGTCGTCTGCTACTTATTTGCCACCTTGTTTTGCGAAGATAAATTCCGCATGTGCGACGATAAATTCCGCACTTAGCTCATTCTGCAGACGTCCATTTTCCATTATGCATGGCATTATCTTCATATACTTTCACATGCATAGTGGATTGTCATCATAAGTTGAAGTGGATCTCCACAAGTACCACCTGCCATGTGCATTTGCATTCCAAAAGCAAATTAACTTATATGCACATCTTCAGGGGGAGCCCTTGCAACTTATGAAGACAATTCCTTATCCTTTACAATTTCACAGATTATATTCCCCGTTGAAAACTTCAACTAGTTTGTCATCAATCACCAAAAAGGGGGAGATTGTAAGTGCATCTAGTGCCACCCCTAGTTGGTTTTGGAGTATTGACGACAAACCTAGTTGAGGGACTAATGTGTTTGTGAGAATTGCAGGATAACACAGGTAGAAGTCCCTCATTGATTCGGTTTTACTACCAGAGATGACCCCTAAAAATGTATGAAGACATTGAAGTCAAAGGTGGTATATGAAGATATTCACATTGAAGACTATGACAAGAGAAGACACGATATGAAGCCTATGGAGCTCGAAGACTTAGATCTTTCGTAGTTCTTTTTCTTTTGTGTTGAGTCATAGGAACCACCGTACTGTTAAGTGGGGTCCAAGAGAACCAGTCAGAATGACTGAAGTGATGCCTAAACCAAAAACCTATGTCTTCGAGTGAAGACTATGAGAGCGAATCTTGTCTAGAGTCGGACAAGTCAGCTTTGCTTGTAGCCCAAGTAAAGTTGCCGTGTGAGTTTGAAATCTGACCGTTGGAACACGTGTCAGTTCCTTAGTGACCCAGGGTCATTTCGGACAAATCAGGTCGGGTTGCCAAGTGGCTATAAATAGCCCACCCCCTACAACCATAAATGGTTGGCTGCTCAGATTGAAAGTACGGCTTTTGTCGTTTGAGAGCAACCCACCTCGAAGCCTTTGAGAGAGAATTCCTTGCGAGGATAAAGCCCTAACCACCAGAGCCAGAGAGAATTGGGCATCACTTAAGTCTTCTTGTCTGTGTGATCTGAAGACTTATTACACTTGAGGACTGTGCATCCTCCAGCCGGTTAGGCATCGCGTTCTGAGCATCCAAGAGACATTGTGGATTGCCGGTGAACGAAGTCTGTGAAGGTTTGGGAGTCTACCTTGAAGACTTACCAGAGTGATTGGGAGAGGTCTATGTGACCTTAGCTCAAGGAGAATACGGTGAGGACTGGGTGTCCTGAGCTGCGTGTTCAGGACTGGGTGTCCGGGACTGTGTGTCCTAAGGTTTAAATACCTAGCCGCTCCAACCAGACGTACAGTTGTCACAGCAACTGGAACTGGTTCAACAAATCATTGTCTTCAACGAGTCACTGGTTTCATGTTCACTTCACTTTACTTACTGTTCCTCCTTGTGAAGTCATTGTATGATTGCTCTATCATTTGTCTTCACTGAGTGACAGCGTGTTCTGTTTGGCTTCACAATATCTTCCTACCTGATCCTTACTACCTAGCTGCTATTAGTCTTTGTGCTTTCACTTCATTGAATACTTGACTATGGTTTGCCTAGTGTAGTCTACCTTCCGCTGCATGGTAATAGGTTTAATTTTATCGTTTGTCTTCAAAACTCCCATGTTCTGAAGACTTTCATAAAAATCGCCTATTCACCCCCCCTCTAGTCGATATAACGCACTTTCAATACTAACTAAAAATTCGCCCCCTTTGTCAACGAATGACCAAAAGGATCAAAAAATGAGGACTAATACCCCTGAAGAATATCAAGTTGATGAAGGAGCGTCAGCGTTGTTGGGGTCGTTTGTCGTAGTAGGGCCTGCCGCAGTGACGTTCAAGTCTTCATTCTCATCAGTGTCGCGCGATGAAGAAAATGAGCTGGCTACGAGAGAAGGAACTTTGACCTTCTTGAATTTCTTCGGTGGAGGTGCATACTAGTCAAAATCTTCCTTGAGAACCATTCTCTTCAGATCTTCTTCGCCATACAGATGTGACAGTATTGCCCAGGTGCGACCGAAGACTTCATGGAGGTAGTAATGGTTTTTTCTTCACTGCATTGTGTGTAGCAGTCATGTTGTGAAGAAATGAACCAAACTGACGCTTAACCCATTTATGATTTCGATCCACCTTCTGGTGAAGACTGAGAAGAAGCCCATGAACAGTCATCACATGAGGAGCAGTGGCTTGAGGAGTAGACATGGGTGCATTGGCAGAGTGATGTGTGGCAGAGTCATCATTGATGGAATAAGAGGCAGCTTTGCGAAACTGACCATCCAATGGACGAATGCCTTCATCTATAATAGCTGGTGCCTTGCCCTTTTCATCAACTGACGATTAGGTCTGCTTGAGGACTTCAATCGGGGGCAAGTAGTTGAGGTGATTCTGAAAATCAGCTTTGTAGTTGAGTGAAGACCTTGTCCTGAGGAATCTCAGAATCCAAGGTGCATAAGGCTTCAGCTCAAACGGAGACAATGCAACATTTGCCAGAGTCCTCATGAAGAAATCGTGATAATTGACAGGAATGCCATGAACGATATTGAATACCAGATTCTTCATGATGCCAATAATTTCCTCACCAGATGAGTCGTGGCCTTTGATAGGACTCATTGTGCTCGTAAGAATATGATAGATAGTTCTGGGCACATAGATTAATTCCTTCATGAAGAATTTGGTTCGTGGGGCCTGACCTAGCTTCAAAGGTTTCATCAAAACCTGCATGTAGTGATTTGTAAGCTCAGGTTCACTGTAGATGCAACGAGCTTCTTCAAGGGGAGGACTGAGTGGTAAAGCACGAAGCAATTCAGACGTTGGTGCTGTGTAGTGAGTGTTTTCAGACATCCGGTCCAGCACCCATGAATTCGCATCTTCAGAATCTCCTGTGATGTGCAGCGTTGCATAAAATTGAATAATCAGTTCTTCATTCCAATCACATATGTCAGAGCAAAAATTTAATGGTCCAGCGTCGTGAAGAACACTGAGGACTGGCACGAAACATGGCAGAGATTCCATATCCACGTGAGGAATGTGCTCATGGTAGAAGATTTTCTCTTTGTTGAACAACACTGAGGAATAGAAATTGGCTTGACTAGTAGTCCTGAAACGCCTCTTCCTTATACGAGCAGAATCATATGGGTTGTAGTCTTCGAAGAATACATGCTCGCCGAAGAAATCATCAGCCTTGAACTTTTGCTTGCGTGAGAATGGATCCTTTGGCTTGGGCAGAGGAGTGTCAGTGAGTTGTATCACGACCTCAGGAATCGCAATCTCAGGTTCTTGAGGCTGAGGAATTTCTGGTTCCTCTTCAGTGGCAGTTTGTGTCTTTAGATGTTCAGTAGCAGCAGTTTCTTCAGCGCTAGTGGCTGGAATTTCTTCACGCACAGATGAAGTGGGGTGAGTTTCTTCGGAGCCCATTTGAACAGTTTGTGAAGGTGACTAAGCTATTTGCTGCAACGGTGTGAACATTGGAGAGTTTGGATGCTGACTTTCCTAGAATTCATCACTTATTACTAGTGTGGAGCAGCCAATGTCCACATCTTCATCTTCCATTTCTTCAACACCATCCTCTTCAGCTATGAACTGAGGCATGGGCGAGGAGATGACAGGTGTTGAAGGGATCGTATCCACTTCAATTTCTTCATCCAACTGCTCAGACGAAGCAGCAGAAGGAGTTTCTTCATCAGATGAGCTAGGGATATCATATTCTTCACCAAAAGGAACAAGGTCATTTGATGGCATGGTTGAGATTGGAACAACATCAATGGGATTAGCAAATGAACTGGTCAAAGGCTTCATCTTCTTTGGAGCTGAAGAATGTGAAGTAGCTGATGCTTTCATTTTCTTCACTTCTGCATGCCCTGCAGCCTTGGTCTTCTTCACATCTGATGTAGATGGAAGGATCAGAGTTGGTGTTGGCGCAGGAGGAGCAGAGGAATCTGGTTGATTTTCTTCAGGCACAACTAATGTAGTTGCCCTGATTTCTTCAGTTTCTTCAGTCGCACCACTAGTGGATGCCCTGGCAATTTCTTCAGTGGCTGGAATGCAGTCATCAGCCCTAGAACTCACATTTTCTTCAGCAGCCTGATTTTCATTAGCGGTGCTGGCATGTTCTTCAGTCGGCTGAGCAGATGCTTCAGCCTGAGGAATGTCCTATTGCGTTGGGGCTGCAACATTTGAAGTGAAGTTATCAGCGAGTCTCACAAAACGAACGTTAGCTCCAAGCCAATCAGCATGATATGCGTCAAATTCATCACTGAGTTTGTTGATCTCAGATTGAGTAGTGACAAGTTCTTCAGTTGTCATAGAGATAATGCTTTTCTTCAGATAGCGCTCCTTCTTGTACTACACTTTCTTGATCTGCCTAGCCTTCTCAAATTTTCATTTTTCTTCTTGTATGAAGTGGGTCAGCATGTGACTTTGGCCAGGAGTCAGCTTGAAGTCAGGCATGGGAGTGTTGGGGTCCTTGTGCCAAACGTCAATGTATTCAAGGATCAACTTGGGGTCCAACAGCAGTGGCACATTTGTTCCCCTGGCTCTAGCGGCCCTGACTTGCCTATCTCTGAGATGCCTGCAGTCCTTTGGCATGAGGAAAGATGCACAGGTGCTGAGGACTTTGTCGGAACAACTGAGGACTTTGAAGGAGCTGAGGATTTTGAAGGAGCAGGAGCAGCATGAGGAATTGGCCGTGAGGGCTTTGAGGATTCTGGCCCCGAGGGCATTGCTGAGGAACTTGGCCTTGAGGGCACGGTTGGTGAAGCACTTGGCTTGCGCGTAGGCTTCTTTGACTTAGCCTTCTTCGGCTTGACAGTAGAGGCCTCGGCAAAGGCAGCAGCAGCAGCAGAGTCTTCATTGAATTTCCTTACTGCTTCTCTGGCTTGCTTAGCCAACTTGGCTTGGCGCTTGGCCCATTCATCGGGATAGTCCTCACCGTGCTTGAGGATGGTTTGATCAGCTATTTGGCCAGGTGCCAATGGAGGTCTTGGGTATGGAGGATTGAGTGCGAATTTCTTCATGTACTTGGGAGTGACATATCTGTACTCCCTCCACTCTCTAGCCCATCCCGTCTCTATCTTCTGAATGCGCACCTTGCGCTGATTTTTGTCCTCTTTTCCAAACTTGGGCTCATCAGGAGTGCAGTAATCCTTGTATATGTCATCAGGGATTTCAAATGTTGTGTTGAACTCAGCCCTCTTTCCTCCTTTCTGTGGCTCCTTACCATCAGCCATTTTCTTCAGTTGAGGAATTTGAAAAATTGAATTCTCTGAAGAAGTATGCAACTTTTCTTTGAGGAACGCTGCAAATAAGTTACGTTGATGAGAACCTAGTGATTCAGTAACTGACATGAGTACCTGTGAACAAAGTATAGTTGCGAGGAATTTGGAGAGGTCATATGCGTTCTTAGAAGGTTTTGTAAAAAACAAGTTTGAGGAATTTGACCAGATGAGTCATGAAGAATTTCACTAAGCATTCTTTGTCTTAGGTTCCAGAGATGTATAGATAAAAAATCCACACATTTGAGGAATCTTGAAAAAAACATAGCTTAGAGAAACGAATCAAGAACAGATGATATGTGAGGTGTTTTAGTGTGTGAAGATATGAAGAAAAACACCTTTGAAGATTTTGCAGATAATCATTCGAATCAACGACGGCAGTAAAAGTAACTTTTAATTACCCTGGATAAAGAACACGACGAACAGTGAGGTGGAGAGGTGAAGTTCGTCTGTGTAGATCTTCCACGCCCTAACTTGGCGGAGGAAGATGGCTACGACAGCGGCAGAGTGAAGATTTCCGCAGCCGGCGCGAGTACAGCGGCGACGAGGTCGAGGCAGTGAAGCTCTTCCTCACCGGTGATGCTGAAGTAGCGGTGGCACTAGGGTTTGAGAAGCTCAAGCTGGAGAGAGGTCGAGCGGAGTAAAAGAAGTGATGAAGGGGAAGAGGGGTATTTATAGCCACGGTGAAAAACTGATCGCCCGAAGAAATTGGACGAACGTGCCCCCGACCCTACTCATTCGCTTGACATGTGTCACCCACGTACTGAGAGGTGGAGATCATGTGCGATCGTGGGAGAATGGATAAGTGTATCGTGGGACACAGTGAAGATTTAGATAAGATAGGTTTTAAAGTTCCGTTCGCAATTTCTTCAGCTGACAAGGACACAGTGAAGATTTTGAACGAGTTTAAAATAGGATGCACATGAAGAATTTGTGAACAGATTGGGTTGAGTTTACCATAGAGGGGGAATGGTCCGATCACATTCACTTAGCAAAAAACACCAACTTGAAGAATTAGCAATAAGTGAATGTTGTAGAGGACATATATATATAGCCAATGAAGAAAAACGACGGAAACAGTGAAGACAATGTAAAGTTGAAGAATATGAACAACTGAGGAATTTCAACTTTTGGTGGTGGCGTGACCCACCGTATTAGAATGATGATTTCAGACACCGCGTACAATTATCGTAGGGTTCTGAGAATCAAATTGTTCGTTAATTTCTTCACACTAAGAGTGTTATTCTTCATTCATTGAAGAAAAACGTTTCTTCATGTGTTGCACATCTAAGTCATCAATTTTGCATAAGTGTTAGGATTAGTGTCCTTTTCAAAGAACAATTGAAGATTCTAGGATATTTAGCTCACACTGCAACTTGCTAAATCTCTTCTCATCCAAGGGCTTTGTGAAGATATCGGCTAGCTGTTCTTCAGTCTTCACATGCTCAATAGAAGTGTCGCCCTTCAACACATGATCACGAAGAAAATGATGACGAATCTGAATGTGCTTAGTCTTCGAGTGCTGAACTAGGTTCTGAGCAATCTTGATGGCACTCTCATTGTAACAGAAGAGAGGCACATTCTTCATGTTGACGCCGTAGTTCTTGAGAGTTTGCTTCATCCATAGCAATTGAGCACAGCAAGAACCAGTGGCAATGTACTCATCTTCAGCAGTAGATAGTGATACACAGTTCTGTTTCTTCGAGGACCAACAGACCAAAGATCGTCCGAGGAAATGACATGTACCAGATGTTGACTTGTGGTCCACACGATCACCAGCATAGTCAGAGTCAGAATATCCAATGAGATCAAAAGACGTGCCCTTCGGGTACCATAATCCAAGTGTTGGTGTGTGAGCTGGATATCGAAGAATATGCTTCACAGCCTTATGGTGTGATTCCTTCGGTGCAGCTTGAAATCTGGCACACATGCAATAACTAAGCAATATATCTGGCCTAGATGCACATAAGTACAATAAAGAACAAATCATGGAGCGGTATACCTTATGATCGAAGTCAATACCATTTTCATCAGTGCACAGATGGCCATTTGTGGGCATAGAATTTTGACGCCTTTGCAATCTTGCATGCCGAATTTCCTTAGTACATCCTTGAGGTATTTCTCCTGAGATATGAATATGCCATTGCATTGTTGATAAATTTGAAGACCTAAGAAGAATTTCAACTCTCCCATCATAGACAATTGATATTCTTCACTCATCATATAGGCAAATTCATCACTATAACGTTGGTCAGTACAGCCAAAGATAATATCGTCAACATATATTTGTGAAAGTGCGTTATATCGACTAGAGGGGGGTGAATAGGCGATTTTTATGAAATTCTTCACTGAGGAATTTGCTGGTGAGGAAATTCCTTAGCGAAGAACTACCAGTAGCGGACTGAGTACTCAAAAGTAAACATAACAGAATACAAGCATAGTCATCATGATGAAATGAAGACAGGCACAGAGTACAGAAGCGTAAACACAAGATAACACAGGATGAAGACAAATAGACTGAAGAAATTGAACTGAGAAAATTGAGAAAGTCTTCAGTCAAAGTCTTCAAACACAGATATGAACAAGGACACAACACAGTTATGAGGAAATGAAAGAGTTGAGGAAATAGAACCAGTAAGCTTGGTGAAGACAATGATTTGGTAGACCAGTTTCAACTGGTGTCTCAATTGTACGTCTGGTTGGAGCGGCTGAGTATTTAAACTCGAGGACACACAGTCCCAGACACCCAGTCCTGAACACGCAGCTCAGGACACCCAATCCTCACCGTATTCTCCTTGAACTAAGGTCACACAGACCTCGTCCAATCACTCGTGGTAAGTCTTCAGGCGACTTCCAAACCTTCACAAACTCGGTCACTCGGCGATCCACAATTCCTCTTGGATGCTCTAGACCATGACGCCTAACCGTCAGGAAGAAGCACAGTCTTCAAAGGTAACAAGCGTCGGATCCACGTAGGATCAATCTCTTCAGTGATGCTCAATCACTTGGGGTTTGTAGGTGTTTGGGTTTTGGGTTTTTGGTTTTTCCTCACTTGATGATTTTCGCTCAAAGTCCTCGGAGGATGGGTTGCTCTCAAATGACAAGTGTCAGTTTCTCTCGGAGCAGCCAACCAGCTAGTGGTTGTAGGGGGCGGCTATTTATAGCCTAGGGAGCAGCCCGACATGATAAGACATAAATGCCCTTCAATGATATGACCGTTAGGTGGATAGATATTTTGGGACAGCTGGCGCATAGCACAGCAACGGTCGGAATTTTGAGTAGCAAAATCCTCAGGGCTATCATGTTCCTCACTGTGTAGGAAATCCGCACTGGCGAATTCCTAACTCCTCAGTCAGAACAAATTCCTCAGAGACCAGAAGAACTTCGTCTCTGTCACTGAAGAATATGACTGGACTGTATGAGATTTCCAATGGCTTCACTCGAAGGGATTGGTAGGTGTAGGATTTTGAGTTGAGCATCACATGGAAATTTTTCCTTAGTATTTCCTCGACCCCCTTTAACAGTACGGTGTTTCCTATGACTCAAGAAAGAGAAAATGAAACTATGAAAACAAAAGTCTTCACGCTTTATGTTCCTCGAATGAATACCAAGTCTTCAAGGTCACACCATTTTCTTCACTTTCAAAGTCTTCAGAAAGTCTTCAGAATACCAAAGTCTTCAGACGAAGAACTTCATTTTTAGGGGTCGACTTTCTCTGTAAATATCAAACTCCTCATAGACTTATAGACCTGTGTACACTCATAAACACATTAGTCCCTTAACCTATAAGTCTTCAATACACCAAAATAACTAAGGGGGGCTAGATGCACTTACAATCTCCCCCTTTTTGGTGATTGATGACAATATAGGTTAAGTTTTCAACGGGGATAAACATATGAAGTGTAACTACTAATATTGAGGAATTTGATTGCAAGATATAGAAGAACTCCCCATGAAGATGTGCATAGTGAGGAATATGCTTTTGAAGCAATGCACACTTGAAGAGTTGGATCATGGAGATCTCCCCTAGATGCAAGATATATAACAGTGAAGAATTTGAAATGCATGATGAAATATGGTGACTGATGTAATTCAGCATGCGTGCAATAATATTAACGAGGAATAAGCATGCAAAAAACGTATCAAGAGTATCAGAGCACAATCGGGTTTAAGTTTACATCTTGATCCAATAAAGTCACAGAAGAACGAGAGTTGTAACTTAACAAAAAACGCCCATATAGAAAGACCCGCTTGAAGACTAACTCAAAATTCTCCCCCTTTGTCATCAAATGACCAAAAGGAACGAATATGAGGACTAACGCCCCTGAAGAATATCAAGTTGATGAAGGAGCGCCAGTGTTGTTGGGGTCGTTTATTGTAGTAGGGCCTCCCGCAATGTCGTCCAAGTCTTCATTTTCATCAGTGTCGCGCGATGAAGAATATGAGCTACCACCAGAGAAGGAACCTTGACCTTCTTGAATTTCTTCGGTGGAGGTGCAGACCAGTCAAAATCTTCTTTGAGACCCATGTTCTTCAGATCTTCTTCACCATACAGATGTGACAGGATTGCCCAGGTGCGACCGAAGACTTGATGGAGGTAGTAGTGGTTTTTCTTCACTGCATTGTGTGTGGCAGTCATGTTGTGAAGAAGTGAACCAAACTGACGCTTAACCCATTTGTGATTTCGATCCACCTTCTGGTGAAGACTAAGCAGAAGTTCACGGTCAGTCATCACGCGCGGAGCAGTGGCTTGAGGAGTGGACTTGGGTGCATTGGCAGAGTCATGTGTGGCAGAGTCATCATTGGTGGAATAAGATGCAGCTTTGCGAAACTGACCATCCAATGGACGAATGCCTTCATCTATTACAGCTGGTGCCTTGCCCTTTCCATCAACTGAGGAATATGTCTGCTTGAGGACTTCAATTGGGGGCAAGTAGCTGAGGTGATTCTGGAAATCAGCTTTGTAGTTGAGTGAAGACCTTGTCCTGAGGAATCTCATAATCCAAGGTGCATAAGGCTTCAGCTCAAACGGAGACAGTGCAACATTGGCCATAGTCCTCATGAAGAAATCGTGATAATTGACAGGAATGCCATGAACGATGTTGAATACCAGATTCTTCATGATGCCAACAATTTCCTCATCAGATGAGTCGTGGCCTTTGATAGGACTGATTGTCCTCGTAAGAATACGATAGACAGTTCTGGGTATGTACAGCAATTCCTTCACGAGGAATTTGGTTCTTGGTGCCTGACCTGGCTTCAAAGGTTTCATCAGCACCTGCATGTAATGATGTGTGAGCTCAGGTTCACTGTAGATGCAGCGAGCTTCTTCAAGGGGAGGACTGAGTGGTAGAGCACGAAGCAATTCAGAGGCTGGTGCAGTGTAGTGAGTGTTTTCAGACATCCAGTCCAACACCCAGGAATTCACATCTTCAGCATCTCCAGTGATGTGCAGCGTTGCATAGAATTGAGGAATCAGTTCTTCATTCCAATCGCAGATGTCAGAGCAAAAGTTTAGCAGTCCAGCGTCGTGAAGAACACTGAGGACTGGTGCGAAGCACGGCAGAGATTCCATATCCACGTGAGGAATATGCTCATGGTAGAAGATCTTCTCCTTGTTGAACAGCACTGAGGAATAGAAATTGGCTTGACTAGCAGTCCAGAAACGCCTCTTCCTAATGCGAGCAGAGTTATATGGGTTGTAATCTTCGAAGAATACGTGCTCGCCGAAGAAATCATCAGCCTTGAACTTTTGCTTGCGTGAGAATGGGTCCTTTGGCTTCGGCAGAGGAGTGTCAGTGAGTTGCATCACGACCTCAGGAATCTCAATCGCAGGTTCTTCAGGCTGAGGAATTTCTGGTGCCTCCTCAGTGACAGTCTGCGTCGTTGGTTGTTCAGCAGCAGCAGTTTCTTCAGCGCTAGTGGCTGGAATTTCCTCATGGACAGATGCAGTGGGATGAGTTTCTTCAGAGCCCATATGTACAGTTTGTGTGGGGGACTGAGGAATTTGCTGTAGAGGGGTGAACATTGGTGAGTTTGGATGCTGACTTTCCCAGAATTCATCACTGATTATGGGTGTGGAGCAGCCAATGTCCACATCTTCATCTTCCATTTCTTCAACGCCAGCCTCTTCAGCTGTGAACTGAGGCATAGGCGAGGAGATGATAGGTGTTGAAGGGATCGCATCCACTTCAATTTCTTCATCCAACGGTTCAGACGAAGCAGCAGAAGGAGTTTCTTCATCAGATCTGCTGGGGATCACATATTCTTCATCAAAAGGAACAAGGTCCTTTGATGGCCTGGTTGAGATGGGAATAGCACCAATCGGATTTGCAAATGAACTTGTCATAGGCTTCATTTTCTTCGGAGCTGAAGAATCTGAAGCAGCTGATGCTTTCCTTTTCTTCACTGCAGCATGCTCTGCAGCCTTGGTCTTCTTCACATCCGATGCAGATGGAAGGATTGGAGTTGAAGTTGGTGCAGGAGCAGCTGAGGAATCTGGTTGATTTTCTTCAGGCACAACTGATGCAGTTGCCCTGAGTTCTTCAGTTTCTTCAGGCGGACCACTAGTGGGTGCCCTGGCAATTTCTTCAGTGGCTGGAATGCAGTCATCAGCCCTGGAACTCACATTTTCTTCAGCAGCCTGATTGTCATCAGCGGTGCTGGCATTTTCTTCAGTAGGCTGAGCAGATGCTTCAGCCTGAGGAATTTCCTGTTGCGTTGGGGCTGCAACATTGGAAGTGAAGTTATCCGCAAGTTTCACAAAACGAACCTTGGCTCCAAGCCAATCAGCGAGATATGCGTCAAAGTCATCACTGAGTTTCTTAATGTCAGTCTGAATAGTGACAAGTTCTTTAGTTGTCATAGAGACAAAGTTTTTCTTTAGATAGCGCTCTTTCTTGTACTGTGCTTTCTTGATCTGCCTGGCCTTCTCAAATTTCCACTTTTCTTCTTGAATGAAGTGGGTCAGCATGTGACTCTGGCCAGGAGTCAGCTTGAAGTCAGGCAAGGGAGTGTTGGGGTCCTTGTGCCAGACATCAATGTAGTCGAGGATCAACTTGGGATCCAAAAGCAGTGGCACCTCTGATCCTTTGGGTCTAGTGGCCCTGACTTACCTGTCTCTGATGATTTCTGCAAGTTCATCATCATCAGCTTTGTCTTCTTCAGAGGGTACTTGGAAAGCGACTTGTTTCTTTTGAGGACTTGGGCGAGGACCTCGTCTAGCAGTGGCCTTTGTCTTCAGCAGTGAGGGGCCAGCTGAGGAACTTGGTGGAGCCAAGGAACTAGCTGAGACACCTGAGGCAATGGAGATGCCTGCAGTCCTTTGGCATGAGGCGAGATGCACAAGTGCTGAGGATTTAGTCGGAACAGCTGAGGGCTTTGGCGGAGGAGCTGAGGACTTTGGAGGAACAGGAGCAGCATGAGGAATTGGCCGTGAGGGCTTTGAGGATTCTGGCCATGAGGGCATTGCTGAGGACTTGGCCTTGAGGGCATTCTTGGTGAAGCACTTGGCTTGCGCGCGGGCTTCTTTGACATAGCCTTCTTTGGCTTGACAGCAGAGGCCTCAGCAGAGGCAGCAGCAACAGAGTCTTCATTGATTTTCCTCACTGCTTATCTGGCTTGCTTAGCCAACTTGGCTTGGCGCTTGGCCCATTCATCAAGATAGTCCTCACCGCGCTTGAGGCTGGTGGGATCAGCGATTTGGCCAGGTGCCAATGGAGGTCTTGGGCATGGAGAATTGAGTGCGAATTTCTTCATGTACTGTGATGGCCTGGCTTATTAGGGATGATAGACTACTCATATCAATAAGGAATTCCTTCTTTTACTGGAGCCCATTCGGACAGAACTACAAAGTTAAGCATGCTCAGTTTGGAGTAGTGTCAGGATGGGTGACCGACCGGGAAGTTGCTCCCGGGTGCGCATGAGTGAGGACAAAGTGCACAGAAAAGACTAGTATTGATCTGTGGGGCCAGTCTAGATCCCGCCAGGAGTAACGACCACCGGCGGGTGTGTCCGAGGTGTTACAAGTTGGTATCAGAGCCGACCCTCGCGGTTACACGGATGGTTGTGGACAGGTGCGTAGTCATGTTGTTCATGACGTTTTTGACCCGTCGTGGCACATGGCATGGCACATGTACTGGACTGGAAGCACAGACGTATGTGCCAAGAGGGAACGTTCCTGTGGCCCGACGAGGACGTCGATTCCTCTGAGTGGGGGTGTATGTGATGGCCTGGCTTATTAGGGATGATAGACTACTCATATCAATAAGGAATTCCTTCTTTTTCGGGAGCCCATTCAGACAGAACTCCAAAGTTAAGCGTGCTCAGTTTGGAGTAGTGTTAGGATGGGTGACCGACTAGGAAGTTGCTCCCAGGTGGGCATGAGTGAGGACAAAGTGCACAGAAAAGACTAGTATTGATCTGTGTGGCCAGTCTAGATCCCGCCAGGAGTAACGACCACCGGCGGGTGTGTCCGGGGCGTTACATGTACTTAGGAGTGAAATATCTGTATTCCCTCCACTCTCTTGCCCATCTCCTCTCTATCTTCTGAATGCGCACTTTGCGCTCATTCTTGGTTTCCTTAGTAGGTGTGTTGTACCCAGCATATATTTCATCAGGAATCTCAAACGCTGTATTTACCTCAGGCCTCTTTCCTCCCTTCTATGGCTTCTTACCATCAGCCATTTTCTTCAGTTGAGGAATTTGAACAATTGAATTCTCTGAAGAAGTATGCAACTTTTCTTCGAGGAACGCTGCAAATGAGTTAAGTTGATGAGAACCTAGTAATTCAGCAGCTGACAGGTGTACCTGTGAATAGAGTATAGTTGCGAGGAATTTGGAGAGGTCATATGCGTTCTGAGAAGGTTTTGTAAAAAGAACAAGTTAGAGGAATTTGACCAGATGAGTCTTGAAGAATTTCACTAAGCGTTCTTTGTCTTAGATTCCAGAGATGTGTAGATTAAAAATCCACACATTTGAGGAATCTTGAAGAAAATCATGGCTTAGAGAAACGAATCAAGAACAGATGACTTGTGTGGTGTTTAGTGTGTGAATCTATGAAGAAAAACACCTTTGACGATTTTGAATATAATCATTCGAATCAACGAGGGTAGTAAAAGTAACTTTTAATTACCCTGGACGAAGAACACGACGAACTGGAGTGAGGAGATGTGAAGTTCGTCTGTGCAGATCTTCCACGCCCTAACTTGGCGGAGGAAGATGGCTACGGCGGCGGCGGAGTGAAGATTTCCGCAGTTGGCGCGAGTACGTCGGTGACGAGGTCGAGGCAGTGAAGCTCTTCCTCACCGGCGGCGATGAAGTAGCGGCGGTGCTAGGGTTTGAGAAGCTCGAGCTGGGGAGAGATCGAGCAGAGTAAAAGAAGTGAGGAAGGGAAGGAGGGGTATTTATAGCCACGGTGAAAAACTGCTCGCCCGAAGAAATTGGACGATCGTGCCCCTGACCCTTCTCATTCGCATGACATGTGTCACCCACATAGTGAGAGGTGGAGATCGTGTTAGGTCGTGGGTGAGAGGATAAGTGTATCATGGGATGCAGAACGGTTTGAGCGGCAAAACCAAGAATTTCGATAAGATAGGTTTTAAAGTTCCGTTCGCAATTTCTTCAGCTGACAAGGACACAGTGAAGATTTTGAACGAGTTTCAAATAGAACGCACATGAAGAATTTGTGAACATATTGGGTTGAGTATAGCATAGAGGGGAAGGGTCCGATCACATTCACTTAGCAGAAAACCAACTTGAAGAAATAGCAATAAGTGAATGCTGTAGATGACATAAACTCATATATTTATATATAGCCAATGAAAAAAAATGACGGAACCAATGAAGACTATGCAAAATTGATGAATATGAATAATTTGAGGAATTTCAACTTTTGGTTGTGGCGTGATCCACCGTATAAGAATGATGATTTCAGACACCGCATACAATTATCGTAGGGTTCTGAGAATCAAATTCTTCATTAATTTCTTCACACTAAGAGTGTTATTCTTCATTGATTGAAGAAAAATGTTTCTTCATGTGTTGCACAACTAAGTCATCAATTTTGTATAAGTGTTAGGATGAGTGTCCTTTTCAAAGAACATTCGAAGATTCTAGGATATTTAGCTCACACCGCAACTTGCTAAATCTCTTCTCATCCAAGGGCTTTGTGGAGATATCGGCTAGCTGTTCTTCTGTCTTCACATGCTCAATAGAAATGTCGCCCTTCAACACATGATCACGAAGAAAATGATGACGAATCTGAATGTGCCTTGTCTTCGAGTGCTGAACTGGGTTGTGAGCAATCTTGATGGCACTCTCATTATCACAGAAGAGAGGCACATTCTTCATGTTGATGCCGTAGTCCTTGAGAGTTTGCTTCATCCATAGGAATTGGGCACATCAAGAACCAGCGGCAATGTACTCAGCTTCAGCAGTAGATAGTGATACGCAGTTCTGTTTCTTCGAGGACCAACAGACCAAGGATCGTCCGAGGAAATGACATGTACCATCTTGCGGTCCACACGATCACTTTCAGAGTCAGAGTCAGAATATCTAATGAGATCAGAAGCCGAGCCCTTGGGGTACCATAATCCAAGTGTTGGTGTGTGAGCTAGATATCGAAGAATATGCTTCACATCCTTATGGTGTGATTCCTTCGGTGTAGCTTGAAATCGGGCACACATGCAAATACTAAGTATTATATCTGGCCTAGATGCACATAAGTACAATAAAGAACCTATCATGGAGCAGTATATCTTATGATCGAAGTCAATATCATTTTCATCAGTGCACAGATGGCCATTTGTGGGCATAGGAATTTTGACGCCATTGCAATCTTGCATGCCGAATTTCCTCAGTACATCCTTGAGGTATTTCTCCTGAGATATGAATATGCCATTGCGTTGTTGACGAATTTGAAGACCTAAGAAGAATTTGAACTCTCTCATCATAGACATTTGATATTCTTCACTCATCATATAGGCAAATTCATCACTATAACGTTGGTCGGTACAGCCAAAGATAATATCATCAACATATATCTGGCACACAAACAATTCACCATCATAAGATTTAGTGAAAAGGGTAGGGTCGAGTGAACCGGGTTTGAAGCCTTTCGTCATGAGGAATTCCTTCAAAGTATCATACCAAGCCCGTGGGGCCTGCTTGAGGCCATAGAGGGCCTTGTTGAGTCTGAAGACTTTGTCAGGATTCTTTGGATCTTCAAAACCTGGGGGGTTGAGCAACATATACTTCTTCCTCAAGCTTACCATTGAGGAATGCACTTTTCTCTAGGTGCGTTAGCTCGATGTTCTTCATGTTCTGGAATGAATTCTTTAGCAGATTCTTTAGTAGGAATGAGATCCTCGGTAGCCTTGAACTTGATAGTTTCCTCGGGTGCTGGTTCATCTATCACAGTAGGTAGGTGCTCTCTTTGCGAGCCATTAGTTTCATCGAACCGCACATCTACAGTTTCAACAACTTTGTGAAGAACGTTGTTGAAGACTCTGTAGGTGTGTGAGTCCTTTCCATAACCATGCATAAAACCTTCATGTGCTTTCGGTGCAAATTTTGAGTTGTGATGAGGATCCCTAATCCAACATTTAGCACCAAAGACTTTGAAATAACTTACATTGGTTTCTTATCAGTGAGGAGTTCATAGGAAATCTTTTTGAAGAATTCATGAAGATATACTCTGTTGATGATGTGGCACGCAGTATCAATTGCCTCAGTCCAGAAACGACGAGGCATTTTGTATTCATCAAGCATAGTGCGAGCCATCTCAGCAAGAGTCTTGTTCTTGTGCTCCACGACGCCGTTCTGCTGAGGAGTATAAGGAGCAGATAACTCATGAGTAATACCAAGTTCATCAAGATAGTCATTGAGACCAGAATTCTTTAACTCAGTGCCATTGTCACTTCTGATGTGCTTGATCTTCACACCAATGTTGGTTGAAGCACTCGAGGAAAATCGTTTGAAGAATTCCTGCACTTCATGTTTGTAAGTAACAAGGTGTACCCATGTGTAGCGAGAATAATCATCAACAATAACAAAGCCATATTGAGATGCTTCATTTGAAATAGCAGAATAATGATTAGGACCAAAGAGATCCATGTGAAGCAATTCAAATGGGTGAGTGGTGGTCATGATAGTCTTTGCTGGATGCTTGGCCTTGGTCATCTTCCCAGCTTCACAGGCTCCGCATAGGTGATCCTTGAGGAATTTGACATTCTCGATGCCAATGACATGCTTCTTCTTCGCAAGCGTGTGCAAATTCCTCATGCCTGCATTACCAAGTCGTTGATGCCAGAGCCAGCCTTCTGAAGCTTTTGCAAGTAAGCACACGGCTGGTTGTGGTCCTGTAGAGAAATCAACAATATACAGGTCTCCTCTCCTAAAGCCTTCGAAGCCTTTGGAATTGTCAGCTTCCATAACCACAACACAACGGTACTTGCCAAAGACAACAACCATATCAAGATCACAAAGCATTGAGATAGACATAAGGTTGTATCCTAAGGACTCAACAAGCATGACTTTGTCCATGTGTCGATCCTTTGTAATCGCAACCTTACCTAGACCCAATACCTGACTTTTGCCTTTGTCAGCAAAGATGATATGCTTCAGATGCGACGGAGATAATGGAGCATCCATCAATAGATTCTTGTCACCAGTCATGTGGTTTGTACATCCACTATCGAGGACCCACTCAGTGGCTTTGGGTTGATCATCCTGCAGATTAATTAGTGCAGCTTACAAAATCATATACTTCATCAGTGAAGAATATGACATCAATTCATCAGATTAATTTCATCAAGTAAAAGAACTGATAAAGAAATATGAGCATGTGATAAATGAAAGTTCATTTCTTCATGATTAGCTTGCGTCCTATCAGGCATACTCAGGTCTCCAGCAAATTCTTCAGACGATTACGTATGTCTGGAGACCTGACCCTGCAGAAGAGATTAGTTCTTTTTCTTCACCACCCACATCTGAAGGGGTGGCAAAGAGTTCATCATTCTGCGAGCTCCATACGAGAAGGATGGCATAGAAGCCAGTCCATTTCGTTTCACATAAGAGGGGTTAGAGTAAGCATAAGAGAATGCAGAGAAATTCTTCAAGGAATTATGGACATAATGATTTGAAGAATAATGCACATATCCATAATTCTTAGATCTTCCCTGCGAAACAGACGGGTTAGCACGATGATGTTCATATGAGGACTTTGATCTATATGAGGAATTTGGTCCGTATGAGGACTTGAATCCATATGAAGAATTTGGTCCAGATGAAGAATTTGATCTAGGGTTCCTATTCTTCACAGGTGGCGTCATGATGACATTCACCTAAAGATTTTCAGGGCATCTTTTGGGAACCCAGATTTTCTTCATAGGGGAGCCATTCCTGCAGTTAGTGCCAACATATCTAGCAAATACTTCACCATTCTAATTTTTGAACAGTTTATAGTTGGAGTCAATTGACTCATCATCAGAATGAGGAGATTCACATGCAAATCCAGATAAGTTAGATGGATCAAGTAGAGGTCCCTTTGCAGCAACCCATGTAGTTTTGGGGTACTGCTCAGGCTTCCAATATGTACCATCAGCATTGAGTTTCCTCTCAAATGCGATACCCTCTTTCCTAGGGTTCCTGTTGAGGATCTGCTTTTTAAGCACATCACGAAGAGCCTGATGCCCTTTAAGGCTTTTGTACATGCCTGTCGTGTACAATTCCTTCAGCCCTGCATCGTTAGTGATACTAGCAATGTCCTTAGATGAGGAATTAGTGATAGCAGAGGCATGTGAAGAATTTGAAACATTAGCAGCATTTGAACATTCAGGTGAAGAATTAGCAGATTCACGTTCAATGCACTTCAAGCATGGAGGAACAAATTCTTCCTGAGAAGCGCTGATATGTTGAGCAAGTAATGAATCGCGCTCCTTCTGAAGATCTTCATAACTCACTCTTAGCTTCTCAAGATCTTGCTTTCTTTGAAGAAATTCATAAGAAAGCTTCTCATGATCAGATAAAAGAGTGTTATGTTGATCTTGAAGGGTGTCATACTTAGTATGAAGTCTCTGAAGACTTTCAGCCAAAGCTTTTGACTGATCCATTTCTTCACCCAACATATCATCGCTCTTATTTAGCATGTAGTAAACCTTTTCCAAAGCTCTTTGTTGTTTAGTGGCAAGGGAAGAAAGTTTGACATAGCTGGGTCGAAATTCATCACCAGATTCATCATCACTAGACTCGGATAGGTAGCATTCAGTTACCTCAGCATCTTTTGCCATAAGGCATGATGCAGAAGATGATGATTCTGGTTTGAATGTCATCGCTTTGAGAGATTCCTTGAAGTCCTCAAACCAAGGATCATGATAGGTTCGATGACCTTCATAGACCTTAGAGAGACGGTCCCAGACGAGCTTCGCATGATCGAGATGCATGATATTCCTGAACTGATTTTGTGACAGACTGGAGCAGATGACATCCTTCGCCGTGAGGTTGAGAAGAGTGTACTTGCGAATGTCATCAACTTTCGCCATCTTGCACAGATCGGTCAGACCAATCTCAGTGACGGTCCATAGCTCGTTGTTCATCGCCATGAGGCGTTTCTTCATCCTGGCCTTCCACTTGGGATACTCGTGACCGTCAAAGACGGGGCATGTCACTTTCGTCATACCTGCGGTCGACATAACTAAAACTCCAGGCGGTTAAACCAAAATCACACAGAACAAGGAAGTACCTTGCTCTGATACCAATTAAAAGTGCGTTATATCGACTAGAGGGCGGTGAATAGGCAATTTTTATGAAATTCTTCACTGAGGAATTTGCTGGTGAAGAAATTCCTTAGCGAAGAACTACAAGCAGCGGAATGAGTACTCAAAAGTAAAGATAACATAATACAAGCATAGTCATCATGATGAAATGAAGACAGGCACAGAGTACAGAAGCGTAAACACACAATAACACAGGGTGAAGACAAACAGACTGAAGAAATTGAACTGAGGAAATTGAGAAAGTCTTCAGTCAAAGTCTTCAAACACAGATATGAACAAGCACACAAAACAGTTATGAGGAAATGAAAGAGTCGAGGGAATAAAACCAGTAAGCTTGGTGAAGACAATGATTTGGTAGACCAGTTCCAACTGATGTCTCAGTTGTACGTCTGGTTGGAGCGGCTGAGTATTTAAACTCGAGGAATTTCACCCAGTCCACACCGTATTCACCTTGAACTAAGGTCACACAGACCTCGTTCAATCACTCGTGGTAAGTCTTCAGGCGACTTCCAAACCTTCAGAAGCTTGGTCACTCGGCGATTAATAATTCCTCTTGGATGCTCTAGACCATGACGCCTAACCATCCGGAAGAAGCACAGTCTTCAAAGGTAACAAGCGTCGGATCCACGCAGGATCAATCTGTTCAGTGATGCTCAATCACTTGGGGTTTGTAGGTGTTTGGGTTTTGGGTTTTTAGTTTTTCCTCACTTGATGATTTTCGCTCAAAGTCCTCGGAGGATAGGTTGCTCTCAAATGACAGGTGTCAGTTTCTCTCGGAGCAGCCAACCAGCTAGTGGTTTTAGGGGGCGGCTATTTATAGCCTAGGGAGCAGCCCGACATGATAAGACATAAATGCCCTTCAATGATATGACTGTTAGGTGGATAGATATTTTGGGACAGCTGGCGCATAGCACAGCAACGGTCGGAATTTTGAGTAGCAAAATCCTCAGGGCTATCATGTTCCTCACTGTGTAAGCAATCCGCACTGGCGAATTCCTAACTCCTTGATGTAGGGTGGAACCCTAGATGGCCGATCTTTCATGAAAGGAGCAGATCCCAACAATGAATATGAAGAACACGGGAGAGAAAACAAGGGGAATACTAGGGAATCACTCAAACCAACAAGATCAAGTCACACATGTGCTAGATCCTCGGATACATAGAACGATACACGAATCCACGGACAACTAAGGACGGTTCAAAAGGGTAGCCGGTTCTTCTCCGAGAGGAGGTCTTGAATCCACAAGGGGATCTTCCCGTAAAGGGGTCTTGAATCCAAGGTGGATCTTCTCTGGAGAGGGGCCGCGGTCACTCTCGGTGAGATGATCCATATGGATGAGCAAAAGCTATCCTCACATATGAGCTACAACTTTGCTAACCCTACAAAGTTGTACGGGATAGAATGTATATAGTCTAGGTAAAGAAAGGGTACACGGGCCTTGGCCCAAGTGGCTGCGCGCAGGCAGGGCCGGAAGTTCCAGGCTAGGCCGGAAGTTCCGGGCGCCGGAGGTTACGGGGAGGGTCTGGCCTAACCAGAGAGTTGGCGCGGTGGAGCTGTGCTGGCATCCGGGGGCCGGAAGGTCCGGGCAGGCCGGAAGTTCTGGGTGCCGGAAGGTCCGGGACAGGGTCCGGGCTAACCCGAGAGTTGGCACGCCTGGGCTAGTCGAAGTCGTCGGCGGCCGGAAGCTCCGGGTCGGCCGGAAGGTCCGGGGGCCGGAAGTTCCGAGCTCTGGCCGGAAGTTCCGGGCTGTCCAGAGTGTTGACGCCTGTCTCTTCTTCTACAGTCCACAGCTCCGAGTCTTGAGCATTGTACCTAGTGACACATAGTATCTCGGACTTAGGCAGTAGCTATGTCTCACTTGAAGAGGGGGGAAACTCAAGTAGGAGTGATGTCACCTCGGATTGAATAGCATGTGCCCTAGCCCTTGTCATTTGTCCACTTGGAACTTGGATAGCTGAAGTGGCGTCCAAGTGGATGGTCGTGGGATGCTCCGCATCATCTCCCCTACCTTGGGGAAGATCCGTCCTCGGATCGAGTTCTTCATCAGCATGGAAGGGAGAGAGATCTTTGATGTTGAAGATGTCTCTCACGTTGTATTTGTCCCGTGGGAGGTCGATCTTGTAAGCATTGTCGTTGTAGCGTGCGAGCACCTTGAAGGGTCCATCGGCTCCAGGTCAAAGCTTAGACTTGTGTTCTTGTGGAAAGCGCTCCTTGCGAAGGTGTAGCCACATGGGATCACCAATATTGAATACGATAGGTTGCTTGTTGAAGTTGAGCTTGGTCGCGAGGCGTTGTACTTGGCACTCGATGGTGTTTCTTGTATCTTCATGCACCTTCTTGAGATGGGTCGCTCATGCACTTGCGTCCAAATCGATTCGCTCTTGGAGTGGTAAAGGTAGAATATCCAATGGTGACAAAGGGTTGAATCCATAGATGACCTCGAAAGGGGACTTGCCGGTTGTTGAGTGTCTTGCTTGGTTGTAGGCAAACTCGGTGATGGGTAGACACTCGTCCCACTCCTTGATGTTCTTCTTGATGAGTACTCGAAGTAGAGCGGAGAGTGTGCGGTTTGTCACCTCCGTTTGGCCGTCGGTTTGAGGATGGTATGCCGTGGAGAAGAGTAGCTTGATTCCGATCTTGGCGCATTGGGTCTTCCAAAAGTAGCTAAGGAACTTGATGTCGCGGTCCGAGACGATAGTCTTTGGCACACCATGTAGACGCAATATTTCCCTACAAAAGAGATTAGCCACATGTGAAGCATCGTCTATCTTGTTACAAGGAATAAAGTGTGCCATTTTTGCGAAACGGTCCACAACGACAAATATGGAATATTTCCCATTGCGAGTCCTAGGCAAACCAAGTAGAAAGTCCATGCTAATGTCTTCCCAAGGTTGGTATGGAATCGGTAAAGGCATATAGAGACCATGAGATTGAGCTTTGTACTTAGCTTTGCAACATGTAGAACACCAGTTGGTGAAGCGATTGACGTCCCGAAACATCTTTGGCCAAAAGTAGCTCTTCGAGAGCGTGGCGAACGTCTTGTCACGTCCGAAGTGTCCCATTAAGCCTCCTCCATGAGATTCCTGCAAAAGCAACAAACGAAGCGAGGACTCGGGAATGCAAAGTTTGTTAGCTCTCATAAGGTAGCCATCTTTGATGTAATAGCGTTCCCAAGATGTATTCGACAAACACTTGGCATAAGGAATGGAAAAAGTTGTATCATGCTCATATAAGTCTTTAATATGCTCGAAGCCAATGACATCTAACTCAAGTTGCGTGACAAGCATGCAAATGCGGGAAAGAGCATCCGCTACTATGTTTTCTTTACCTTTGATGTACTTGATGGCATATGGAAAAGACTCAATAAATTCACTCCATTTAGCATGACGCTTGTTCAACTTAGTTTGTCCCTTAAGATACTTGAGAGTCTCATGATCGGTATGAATGATAAACTCATGGGGACGAAGGTAGTGTTCCCATTCATGCAAAACGCGGACTAAAGCATATAGCTCTTTGTCATAGATGGGGTAGTTGAGTCGCGCTCCAGAAATTTTCTCACTAAAGTAAGCTATGGGGCGCTTCTCTTGCATTAACACACCTCCTATGCCATTACCACTAGCATCGCAATGAATTTCAAAAGGTTTGTCGAAGTTGGGTAAAGCAAGCACAGGAGCATGAGTAAGCAAATTCTTAAGCTCATTTAATGCGGTATCTTGGGATGGTCCCCAAACAAAAGGCGCATTCTTCTTGCTCAAAGCATGCAAAGGTGAAGCAATGGTGCTAAAATCCTTTACAAAGCGACGATAGAAACCCGCAAGGCCAAGGAAACTACGCGCTTGATGCAAGTTGGTTGGTTGCGGCCAAGTCTTAATAGCATTGATCTTGGACTCATCTACATGAACACCCTTAGAAGAGACAACAAATCCTAAGAAAACGAGCTTACCAACACGAAAAAGGCATTTCTCCATATTAGCATAGAGACGCTCTTTCCTAAGGGTTTGCAAAACAGTGCGGACATGGGTGGCATGCTCTTGGATAGATTTGCTAAACACAAGAATATCATCAAAGTGGACGACAACAAATATACCAATGTAAGGGTGAAAGACATGATTCATGAGGCGCATAAAAGTGCCCGGTGCTTCCGAAAGACCCATAGGCATGACTAACCACTCATACAAACCAAACTTGGTTTTGAAGGCGGTTTTCCATTCATCACCCTCTTGTATACGGATTTGATAGTAACCACTCTTAAGAGCAATTTTGGAAAATATAGTGGCACCGCTAAGCTCATCAAGCATATCATCTAGGCGTGGAATGGGATACCTATAACGAACGGTGATAGCATTGATAGGTCTACAATCGGAGCACATGCCAAACTACCGTCACGTTTTGGCACAAGAATGACCGGAACGGTACAAGGGCTCAAACTTTCACGCACATGTCCATGGTTTATGAGATGTTTTACTTTCCTTTGAATTTATTTGGTTTCTTCAGGGTTGATGCGGTAGGGAGCTTTGTTTGGAAGTGGTGCTCCAGGGATGAGGTCGATTCGGTGCTCAATGCCTCGTAGTGGAGGTAGACCCGGAGGTAGCTCATCGAGGAAAACATCTTGAAATTCCTGCAAAAGAGAAGACAATACTAGAGGAAGAGTGTGAGAGGTGTTAGTTTGTGGTGCATTGTCCTTGCACACGATGACGTAGTGTAGGACACTAGATGGGTTCTCACACACTTCTCTCATCTCATGTTTGGTGGCAAATAGAACTAAGTTCTTGTTTTCGCTCATTGTGGAGGCACTCAATTTGGGCTTGTGGCGCTCACTCTCTTTTTGGTGGCTCACTGTCTCACCATTCTCTCCACGATGGGTGGTATGCTTGTCGGCGATCACTTGACTTGGCGACATTGGATGGAGGACGTACTCCTTGCCCTTCATCTTGAAGATGTAGTGGTTCGATCGACCGTTGTGGACGATTCCTCTATCGAATTGCCATGGCCGTCCAAGGAGAAGATGACAAACAGTCATTGGAACAACGTCGCACTCCAAGGTATCTTCATAGGCGCCGATCTTGAAGGAGACTTGTACTCGGTTCTCGACTTGGATGGTGCCGGAGTCACTAAGCCATTGCACTTTGTAAGGATGTGGATGCTTCGTCTTGGGCAATTGGAGCTTGGAGCAAAGTTCTTCACTTGCGACATTGTGACAACTCCCTCCATCGATGATGATCTTGACGGATCATCCATTGATGCCGGCCTTGGTGTGGAATATGGTGCATCTTTGGTCTTCTTCTTGGTGATGTTGGAGAGTCAAGACTTTGGAGACAACAAGTGCGGGACTTGAGTCTTCATCACAAAAGACTTGTTATTCTTCATTGTTCACTTGGCGGTGCATGGCGACTTGCTCAAGTGCTTCCATTTCACCTTCACTCATGGAGTCATAAGTGCCATCGTTGTTGAAGACCATGGTCCGCTTGTTGGTGCACTCGTAGGACTTGTGGCCTCGGCCTCCGCAAGTGAAACACTTGAAGGAACTCGACTTGACGGTCTCATCGGTTGGGGTTGATGATGATGAAGCTCTCAGCTTGAAGTTGCCCATAGGAGGATGACTTGTAGTTGATGAAGCTTTCTTGGAAGTCGTCTTGTCGATGTTGGAAGTAGACGTTCTTGTAGTCGGTGTTGGAGTCGTTGAAGCTTGGTTATTGGAGAAGCCGTAGGACTTGGATGAGAACTTGGCATACTTGAAATCGTCTTGCACTTGGCGTTCCGCTTTGGTAGCTTGGTGTACGAGCTCGATGAGATTTGAGTATGGTTGGAAGTCGGCGATCTTCTTGATGGGATGATTGAGTCCATTCAAGAAACGTGCCATAGTTTGCTCATCATCTTCCGTCACATTGTCTCTTATCATTGCAATCTCCATCTCCTTGTAGTATTCTTCAATGCTCTTGGTTCCTTGCTTGAGTTGTTGGAGTTTCTTGAAGAGGTCGCGGTTGTAGTAGGTAGTCATGAAGCATGCTCTCATGACATCCTTCATTTGTGCCCAAGTAGTGATGGGTGGTTCACCTCTTGCCTCACGGCGCTCTATGATTTGTTCCCACCAAATGAGGACATAGTCTTGGAACTCAAGGGATGCCATCACGATCTTCTTCTCTTCTTCATAATTGTGCAAATGGAAGATCTTGTCAACTTTCAATGCGCATGAAAGGTATTCTTCGGTATCGTTGCTTCCGTTGAACTTAGGCATGGTGAACTTGAGCTTGCCGTAGCATTGCTCTTCATTGTGTTGGGGTCGGGGATGATGATGCCCATGTTGTAGATGATTGTTCAACTCATGGTGCTCTTGTCGCGGAGGGTTGTCAACCTCGTGTTGCTCTTGTCGCGGGGTATTCCCATTGTTTTCATGCTCTTGATGAACTTGATGGTCTTGGCGAGCTTGTGGAGGAGCACATCGAGCTCGAGGAGTAATTAGACGATGCATACGAGCTTGAAGTCGTCATTCATGAATTTCTTTGCGAAGTGCTTCCTCTTCTTCACGGGCTTGACGGGCTCGGTCGCAACGGCTCGACTTGCATCGCGTAGAGCTTGTTGCGCCTCAAGTGCTTGAGCGTCACGGAGTTTTTGTTCTTTACGTTGAGCCTCGGCATCTTGTGCATTTTTGTGTAGACGCGCGCGTTCTTCCTCTTCATGTTGGCATTGTTGTTGTCGTTCTCGAGCTAGCGCAAAGGCTTCTTCCGCTTGACGTCGTCGGTGCTCTTGAGAGTCTGTGTCCCGATGTGGATTGAGGTTTGCTTGACGGTTGGTGCACGCGGCTCGAGAAGAGTGTTCGATGTCGGTGTACTTGAGCCGGAGAGGGTAAAGTCGGAATGGCGACTTGAACGGCTCCTTCTTGAAGTGGAAAAAGAGCGGTTGAGCAACAAAGCGCGAATCTCTTCCATCCTTGCGTCATTCTCTTGCTTGTGATCGTCGAGGTTGTGGTCAAAGTAGTCCCTTGTACGTTGCTCGGAAAGTCGTAAGTCGGTGGCAAGGTTCTCGATGCGTTCACTCATAGCTTGTTGCTCTTGATGCAAAGCAGGTTGTGCACCAAAGAGGTGACTCTTGGTGACGAAGGAGTTCATGTCGTCGTCTTGCTCCATGAAGAGTGGGTTGGTAGAAGTACTTGGCCTATCAATCATTCCAAGACAAATGTGAGTGGTATAAAGAGAAGAATGAGTACTAAATGTACCTTGACCGAAGTTGAAAGTGGATCGAGGATCACTCCAATGTAGGACAAGGAAATAGCACAATTGGTATGAGTTCTTGTCAGTTTCTCACACCTACAAAAGTAAAAGCTTTTGGTGGAGCTTGGTTAGGATGGTGGCACAAAATTTGATGTAATTGTAAGTGAGCTTCAATAATGTTGGAAAAGATTCGCAAGATGCAATGTAACAAGTAGACCAAGCATATAAGGTACATGGAAACGCACACGCAAAAAGATAAATGGGGTTGTGCAACCAAGGGTGAGCCAAAATGTGGAATCCACGAAAATGCTCTTGTTGCACAACACTATAGAGACGCTAGCACGATTGCACGGTAGGCGGATACAAGAACTTGTGCACAACCTACTTAGCAAAAAAATGTAACGACTTCTATCCCAAATACTTTGTATGCAAGGTGTTGTTATGATATGATCAAAGACGATCGAGTATGACAATCTTAGTTTTATGAGATGCTATGGTTCTTGCTTAAAAGCTCTTTGCTTATCCTTCCTCTTTTGCTTAAAAGCTTGTTTGGCTCTTTGATGTTTGATCTCTTTTCTCATGCAATGCTTGACGAACCAAGATAGCAAGTGAGTATGCGATGACAACTTTGTGACAAAAGAGATGATACCAATATAGTCAACAATGATGTGAGTATGCTATGGGAAGTATGATCACTAATGCGCACAAGTCTTGTTGCTGGCAATACTCAATGGCTAGTCTCGATGGGTAAGCAACGCAAAGGAGTAAGGCTATGATGGCTATCAATGTAATGGCAAGAGTGATATGTCCAATACCAAGATGAGGTTACCGGTCTTGCTTCCGGTATGGTGTCAAAATGGTGGCACGAATACCAAGTCTTAGTGGAGGTGGTCGTTGTTGATGATGCGTCCGTGGCGAAAATGAGCAACGGTGATGTCGATGTCGAACCGTACCTAGATAGCCGAAACACAAAAGGATACAGTACCGCAACTCAAATTCTCAAACCTCGAAGTAGCAAATGTGTCGGAGAGTGTCCAAAAATAGTTGGGTTATGGGGAAATGGTGGAGGTATGCGGAAGTATATATGGTATATGGTGAGCACCGGAACAAAATGTGGTGGAATTTGGGCGGATATGTGGAAGTAGTGAAAACTTTCTGTCGAAGCCGGAAGTTCCGGGCAAGACAGAGGGTCCGGGGTCCGGAGGTTCCGGGAAGGCCGGAAGGTCCGGGGGCCGAAATGTCCGGGTTGGACCGGAAGTTCCGGTGGTCGGGATTCTGCCAAGAACAGAGACTTGGGGATCATGGATTTGGGCGGAAAAACTTGGGGAAAAGCCCAAATCCGAAGGGGAAAAAGAAGAAATTGGAGGAAAAGAAGGTGGGGAGGCTAGATCTATGAGCCACACACAAACTTCACAGATCAAAACCAACAAAATCTCAACACACGAACAAATCACAAAAAAAAATTGGGGCTATTTTTCGTGGGGATTTTCGGATTAGGACGAAAAACAACAAAATTAGGCTAGAAACACAACGGGAAGGCTCCGAAGTCATGATCAACCTCGCTCTAGATACCAAGATGATGTAGGGTGGAACCCTAGATGGCCGATCTTTCACGAAAGGAGCGGATCCCAACAATGAATACAAAGAACACGGGAGAGAAAACAAGGGGAAACACAAGGGAATCACTCAAACCAACAAGATCAAGTCACACATGTGCTAGATCCTCGGATACATAGAATGATACACGAATCACGGACAACTAAGGACGGTACAAAAGGGTAGCCGGTTCTTCTCGGAGAGGAGGTCTTGAATCCACAAGGGGATCTTCCCGTAATGGGGTCTTGAATCCAAGGTGGATCTTCTCCGGAGAGGGGCCGCGGTCACTCTCAGGGAGATGATCCGTATGGATGAGCAAAAGCTATCCTCACATATGAGCTACAACTTTGCTAACCCTAAAAAGTTGTATGGGATAGAATATATATAGTCTAGGTAACAAAAGGGTACACGGGCCTCGGCCCAAGTGGCTGGGCGCAGGCAGGGCCGGAAGTTCCAGGCTAGGTCGGAAGTTCCGGGCGCCGGAGGTTCCGGGGAGGGTCCAGCCTAACCAGAGAGTTGGCGCGGTGGAGCTGTGCTGGCATCCGGGGGCCGGAAGGTCCGGCAGGCCGGAAGTTCCGGGTGCCGGAAGGTCCGGGATGGGGTCCAGGCTAACCCGAGAGTTGGCACGCCTGGGCTGGTCAAAGTCGTCGGCGGCCAGAAGCTCCGGGTCGGCCGGAAGGTCCGGGGGCCGGAAGTTCCGGGCTCTGGCCGGAAGTTCCGGGCTGTCCAGAGTGTTGACGCCTGTCTCTTCTTCTACAGTCCTCAGCTCCGAGTCTTGAGCGTTGTACCTAGTGACACATAGTATCTCGGACTTAGGCAGTAGCTATGTCTCACTTGAAGAGGGGGGAAACTCAAGTAGGAGTGATGTCACCTCGGATTGAATAGCACGTGCCCTAGCCCTTGTCATTGGTCCACTTGGAGCTTGGATAGCTGAAGTGGCTTCCATGTGGATGGTCGTGGGATGCTCCGCATCACTCCTCAGTCAGAACAAATTCCTCAGAGACCAGAAGAACTTCTTCTCTGTCACTAAAGAATATGACTGGACTGTATGAGATTTCCAATGGCTTCACTCGAAGGGTTTGGTAGGTGTAGGATTTTGAGTTGAGCATCACATGGAAATTTTTCCTTAGTATTACCTCAACCCCCTTTAACACTACGGTGTTTCGTATGACTCAAGAAAGAGAAAATGAAACTACGAAAACAAAAGTCTTCACGCTTCATGTTCCTTGAACGAATACCAAGTCTTCAAAGTCACACCAATTTCTTCACTTTCAAAGTCTTCAGAAAGTCTTCAGAAATCCAAAGTCTTCAGTCGAAGAACTTCATTTTTAGGGGTCAACTTTCTCTGTAAATATCAAACTCCTCATAGACTTATAGACATGTGTACACTCACAAACACATTAGTCCCTTAACCTATAAGTCTTCAATATACCAAAATCACTAAGGGGCATTAGATGCACTTACACCATGGCCCAGGCTGCTCGCACACCCTCTCGGCAGGCAGATATCTTCCTCAGCTGGATACACCACCGCGCTCCCTTGAAAAGCTCTACCAGCTTTTCCATGCTTCCTGGAGGGGAGTCGGATGGCGAGAAAGCCTTGGCTACACTCCGCATAGCCTGTCGACCATGCTCATGCAACTGCGATAGCTCCTGCAGAAGATCATTTGATGATCCAGACACTTCCTATTTAGGGCGGTTCGTCAACACACCTGCAACTACAGCTATATCAGATACCGCCACCTGCAAACTATTATAAGACAAAAGTGGCCACATACTGAATATGCCACCTTGGGGCTTCTTGTTCTCTTTCAGAGAGTCGGCTAGTTGCACTCGCACATCTTTCAGTTCTTTGCGTAGGTTGATGTTCGAATCCTGGAGTTTCTTTTTCTCTTCAACAACCTTTGTCAATACATGCTCGCCCGCTGCTAGTAGCTTTTTGGCTCCATGTTCTTCGCCTCGAGCGGCGTCAAGCTGCTCTCAAACATGGTCTAAATGACCCAACACAAAGATTAGAACCAAGATTCACATTATCGGTGTAGCGTTATGAATTTTAGATGGAGGAACACATTACCTAGAGATGCCTTGTATTTCTCCAGTTCGGCGTTGGCAACAAGCAGCTGGCGCTGACACTTTTGTAGTTCCTGAGCTAGCTGGGTATTCTTCTCCGTAAGGACCTGGTTGTACATTGATCCTTAAATCAGTTGTTTCAACTCCTTTAAGTTTCGGGGGCTACTGGCATATGGTTATTATAGTCCAACAAAGCGAATTTACATGCACATCTTTCAAATGTTGTTTTGCAGCCCTGCTAATCCCATCTCAAGCAGCCCGGATGTATGTGTTGGCTGCATTGAAGGCGTTAAACGACCCTTCCGAAAGCCAGGATCTTGTAAAATGGCCCGGCGATACTGATGATTCATAGCACTCTCCACTTCCGAGTTGGTGACAGATACATCGTCTGAGTCCTTGGCTGGAGGATAGTCCGACGTCGCTCCTGCATCAGCCCCCATCTTCACGGTAGGATTTCAATCCTGGCTATGGGAAGTACGGATGCTCGGATCCCCGGATATAGTCCGGCGTGTCTTCCTCCTGGCGAATGGAAACCGGGAAGGTCACGGTTGGACATGACTCTTCGATGAAGGCATGGCTGTAGCTTCATTTGCTTTCCTCTTGGAAGGATTGTCCGGCGCAGGAGCCAATCTCTTCGAAATCGCCGAACGTCTCCCTTGTGAAGCACGATGCAGTGCGATGTGTGAGACGGAATAAGATCACTCTTTCAGAGAGGGTGTTTCTTAATTATTTACATGAGAAGCAGAAAGAAGGCCAGGGTAGTCTGCGGTGATGGCCACTTCTGTGTCGTCATAGCTTGTTTGGAAGAACACCCCCCCCCCACAAGCACCATGAATATATCCGGATCCTCTTCAAACCCAAGATCTAGTTCCCGGTTGTGGGTCTCCGGCTATGGGGCAGGACTATGAAGTCCTTCGGTGACCTTCCGCCAGTGCTGCCATAACAAACATACAATTTATCAAAAGTAATCCGGAAGGGGAATGAGTAGAATCAAAGGATCGAAGCTTACCCAACTGGGAGGATTATACATAGAGTACCCGGACCCTCCCGGCCATAACGGGAAGCGTCATCCTCTCCATTATAGTGCCACATGGGCAGCCCTTTGTATTGTAGCGGCTGAACCCCACGCACTATGGAGGTCTCCATTACCTTGATTATTGTAAGTCCAGACTGGGCGAGCATCTTTATCTTGCACATAAGCTGGCAAACTTCTGCGATGTCCTCCTCTTCCAGACTCCGAGGACGCCAACTATGGCGTTTCTTCAGCGGAATGCTTGCAAATTCAAGAAGACCCTTTCGTACTGGGTCGGGAAGCGCGACGTCCTCAATATAGAACCATTCGGAAGGCCATTCTTCGGATGCCTTCCTTGGTGTACCAGACAGATATCAGGTATCAACAATGCGCCATACTTCGGCTCCGCCCACTTCAAATATGGACCCCTCGTAATTACACGGGACAAGGCAGAACAACTTCCTCCATACCTCGAAGTGAGCCTCGATACCCAGGAATAATTCACATAAAGCGATGTAACCCCGATGTGCAGAATAGAGGCAGGGGTGAGGTTGTGCAACTGGAGGCCATAGTATTCTAGAAGCCCTCGGAGGAATGGATGAATGGGAAATCCAACGCCCCTCAGTAGGTAGGGGACGAAAGATACTCGCTCTCCCCCGGATGGATTGGGGAGGTCCTCTGCCTGAATCTCACCGTTGAAGGAATCTAGCCCTGCTCGAACAGGAACTAGATCTGCGGGGGGAAGAAATCCCTACATCTGCAGCTCCGTCAATTGACTGTGGGACACTGAACACCTCTCCCACTGGCCTTTCTCTGGGCCAGAACGGGTGGAGGAGCTGGGGACGCTAGCCATGCTAGAATGGTTTCTCCCAAGCAGTTTCGAGGGATTTCCTCTATATGGTCCCGAATGGATCTAGGATACGATCTCTTTAATAGGCGCCCCCCTTGCATAGGCGGGGTGTTATTTGCAAAATTACCCTGACCTTCCGCCTTCACTTGACGCGTGGGAGGCGAAGTTATTTAACGCATAGAAGTTGATGGGAGTGACATGGAAAAGATGGCCGAATACATCACTTGGAGATAATTAAAGGAGGAACCTACCTTGCAATGGCGAAGATAATTTGTGTGCCAAACACCTCTCTATTGAAGACTGGTTCAGGGGCTACTGAGGGGGTCCTGGACAAAGGGGTCCTCGGGCGTCCGACATGTTATCTAGTGGGCCGGACTGATGGGCTGTGAAGACACGAAGGCTGGAGACTATACCTGAGTCCGGATTGGACTCACCTTGGCATGGAAGGCAAGCTTGGCGATCGACTATGAAGATTCCTTCTTATGTAACCGACTCTATGTAAACCCTAGATCCCCTCGGTGTCTATATAAACCGGAGGGGATAGTCCGGAAAGGATATATTCATTACCATAGTCATGTAGGCTAGGCATCTAGGATTTAGCTATCATGATCTCGTGGTAGATCAACTCTTGTAACACCCATATTCATCAATACCAATCAAGCAGGACGTAGGGTATTACCTCCATTGAGAGGGCCCGAACCTGGGTAAACATTGTGTCCCCTGTCTCCTGTTACCATCGATCCTAGACGCACGGTTTGGGACCCCCTACCCGAGATCCGCCGGTTTTGACACCGACAGAGATAGCCCTACGTGTAGAGATGGCTCAGCAGAAGATGAGGCATGGAGCAACTTTGCCCATCACCCTCTTGAGGGCCATGAGGGCGCGAAGAGGAGCCTGGGGCGTTGGCCATGTTGGAGAGCTTTGTTCGTTGCTAATCTTGACGGTTTTCCTTTTGCGCGGTCTAAGATGGCATTTGAGGTTCTACATCTCCTTATATAGATGTCATCCGAGCACGGTGAGGGGCTTATTTGCAAAAATAACATTGGACCATTCGTATTCACCCAACGCGTGGAAATCAAAGCGACAAAAGGGAGGAATCATAAAAGACAGAAACATCAAGGTTGCAGCCGGACTGTCGTTAGTCCGAAGTATAATGAAGAACCCGCCTTGCAATGCCAAAGACATAAGCCGGATACTACATCGTCATTGAAGGCAAGTTCAAGGGCTACTAAGGGAGTCCTGCATTAGGGGGTCCTTGGGTGTCTAGGTCATGTGTTATGGCCGGACTGGTGGGACGTGAAGATACAAGGTAGAAGACCTTCCCCCGTGTCCGAATAGTACTCTCCTTTTCGTGGATGGCAAGATTGGCGTCCGTATGTGTAGTTTCCTTCCTATGTAAACCGACTCTGTACAACCCTAGGCCCCTCCGGTGTCTACATAAACTGGAGGGTTTAGTCTGTAGAGGCTATCAGAATTCAAATAGGCTAGACATCTAGGGTTTAGCCATTACGATCTTGAGGTAGATCGACTCTTGTAACCCCTATACTCATCAAATACAATCAAGCAGGACTTAGGGTTTTACCTCCTTTAAGAGGGCCCGAACCTGGGTAAACATCATGTTCCCTATGTCCCTTGTTACCGTCGATCCTCAGACGCACAGTTCGGGACCCCCTACCCAAGATCGGCCAGTTTTGACAACGACACCTGCCAAGGATCCTAAAGCCCAAAGTTTGTTCATCCTGGATTCGAGTCCGAGTAGGATCACATCTGACTCATGGAGTCAGATCCATCCTCACAGGTTCCTTCCCTTAAGCATGTGACCACTTAGGTTCTCATTCACTTGGTCGCGAGTGAGATCATATCAGGCTCGATTAGTCGGTATCGGCCTCTAGCCAAGCGTGCTGACTCCAATTGTCTGATGAAGCTGGTTAGGCGAACCTGTACATCACACTTATGTTCCCTTTGCCACATGATATATGTTGTCGGGATCAAGGCGAGTGTGTCATCCTTGTGCTAGCCTGGCCTCTTTCTCGTTCTAGTGATGCGAACCAAAAACCGGATTACCTCACAATCCCTATCGCATTGGGAGGCTTATCTTTGTCGACTCACACGAGGGGCCCAGAGTATATCTCTCCTGATCAGAGGAGTAAATCCCTTCTTCCTCGACCATGTCTCGTAACTTGCATCTAGACAATCTCGAAACCTACCTGTGCAACTACCCAGTTACGGATTAGCGTTTGGTCGGCCCAAAGCAGGCTTTTCACCATCCCGAGTACATGCGCCAGCTCAGGTCTTACGACATAGAACGTATGTTATACTAGAGACTAACAAATGACATATCGCTGCGTCTCATGGTTGGGTCTGTCCGACTCGGATCCGACTAAGTCGAGTCCGACCAGATCCTCCTGAGTCCATATTATCCAGTTAGCATCCAATGCTCCATGGCTAGTGAGACTGAGCCATCCACCATGTCACATGCTAGTCTAGTCGGCTGCGCGTCCACACAGCCCTTTCGATGAGGGACCTTTTAGGACAGTCATCATACAATTCATAGTCCCACAAACTAGTCACGTACTTGCTAATACACATCATTGATAATGTCCAAGGGCTATCTTTATTCATAAACCCATAGGAAATATCATCATACATGATTGCCACCAGGGCATATCTCCAACATAATTAAGCATTGGAACTGTGATGACACAAGTAATGATATTGTTTTGCAGCTTAATTTATTGCTAAGGCTGGAATGAGCCATTGTTTTGACACTATGATTTGATGCCACTATTAATGTAATATGCAATTATCGCTACTTCTGCAAATAGGGATCTTGTTTGAAGATAACATGTATTTTAGTGAAACTACACAAGAAGATGTTCTAAACATTAAACTAATCCATGAGTAAACAATAAGCATGGCAACCATAGTACGTAATAACGGGTGGCTCCGGCGAAGTGCTTCATCTATATGTCTTATGCAATAAGCCTCCTGACAAAGGTTGGTACTGGCCCACGGCTTTCGTCCATATGATTGAGCTTTGTCATCTCTATTGGTGTTGTGCTACTATTTAGCTACTATCATGAGAAAGTGCAATTGTTTCGCATGTCAATCTAAGGCTACTAATAAATTAACACACCATTTTGCTATCATTATAGCCACTGATAAAATGAAGTAATAATACAGTTCAAGTAGAGCTGCTATCTTTGGTATCATATCATTTCCCGTGAGAATAATGAAAATGCATCTCTTTGTGACTACACATTTCATCAGTTAGTCCCATTGTTAATGTAATGGCATGTTTTAAATATTTCTTTTTCTTTTTTGCGAGTAAATAGGGATGATAGCATTCAGTTGTTCTCATGTCTTTGAACAACAACATCTTTCTCCTCTGTAGAAGAATATTGAGTATGAGAAGTTCCTAATTCTGATTATGCCAGGAAGAAGAAGGAATTCTATCTTCTTATCAGAAGGAGCAGTTGAAGGATGGTTACATTACTACCCACAAGACCAAACTAACTTTAGCTCAAAAGGACTCAGAAATCCCCATCTTTGTTGCTCCGATGGGAAAGTACAATGTTGATGTAGAATTCTTTCTGGTGAGTTCCATTTTTTTAAATGTGTGTTCTGCATGGATCCTATAGGTGCCTATTTAAACTGTAAAGTCATAACCAGTCATCTCTGAATGTAAATATAGTTTGCTTCATACCAATCACTTTGTCTGTATTTGTGCAAACATGTATGCTAAGGTTGATTTCAGTGGAACTACACAAAATGTTCCGACGGTTTGTGCCCTCCATAATACTTCATATTGCACAATCCATTGAATGTTCTCAAATCACTCATTGCCACCTTGAGCCACAAAATTAGCTACAAGAAAGGAGTTTCCGATGTGTTCAAGGTGTTGTAGCATATAAAGGCAAAATCCTACAACCTACACGTGAAGTTGGTTGATTTTAGTGGAACTGCACAAAAAGAATAGCTAGTTTATTTAGCATGAGGTCACTGACATGTCTCCAACGTATCCTTAATTTTTGTTTGTTCCATGCTATTATATTATCTGTTTTGGATGTTTTATATGCATTAATATTCTATTTAATATTGTTTTGGGACTAACTTGTTAACCTAGTGCTAGTTTCAGTTTTTTCCTTATTTTGGGCTTTTACAGAAAATCAATACTAAAAGGAATAAAACTTTATGATGATTTCTCTTGGACAAGAAGAAACCTAGGAAGCTTCAGGAGGAGGCCAGAAGACCTACGATGAGGCCACAAACCCTATGGGTGCGCCACAGGGGGGCGCGCCCCCTAGGTTTGTGGGCCCCTCGAAGACCTTCCAACCCTAACTCGACCACTATAAATGCTCAAATATTCCCTTACGTCAGAGGGCACACAAAAAATACTTTTCCGCCACCGCAAGCTTCGGTTCCCGTGAGGTGCCATCTTGGGGACTTTTCCGGCACTCCGACAGAGGGGATTCGATCACAAAGGACCTGTACATCAACCTTGTTGTACTTCCAATGATGCGTGAGTAGTTTACCACGGACCTAAGGGTCCATAGCTAGTATCTAGATGGCTTCTTCTCTCCCAATTTTCTTGGAGATCTATTCAATGTAATCTTCTTTTGCGATGCGTTTGTTGAGATCCGGTGAATTGTGGATTCATGATCAGTTTATCTATGAATATTATTTGAGTCTTCTCTGAACTCTTTTATGCATGATTGAGATAGCTTAATATTTCTCTCCAATATATCAATTTGGTCTGGCCTACTAGATTGGTTTTTCTTGCATTGCGATAGGTGCTTTGTGATGGGTTCAATCTTGCGGTGTCCTCACCTAGTGACAGTAGGGGTAGCGAGGCACGTATTGTATTGTTGCCATTAAGGATAAAAAATGGAGTTTATATCATATTGCTTGAGTTTATCCCTCTACATCATGTCATCTTGCTTAAGGCGTTACTCTATTCTTACGAACTTAATACTCTAGATGCAGGAAGGAGTCGGTTGATGTGTGGAGTTGATGCAGGCAGGAGTCGGTGTACTTGTCATGGACATGATGCCTATATTCATGATCATTTCCTTAGATATTGTCATAACTTTGCACTTTTCTATCAGTTGCTCAAGAGTAATTTGTTTACCCACAATATTCTTTATTCAAGAGAGAAGCCTCTAGTGAAGCCTATGGCCCCCATGTTTATTTTCTATCATATATTTTCATATCTATAAAACCAAAAACCTGAAAATACCTTGTTGCAATTTATTTATATTTACTTTATTTTACCTTTTATTTATCTTTTATATCTATCTCTATCCGATCTCACTCTTGCAAGTGACCGTGAAGGGATTGACAAGCCCTTTTTCCGCGTTGAGTGCAAGTGTTTGTTAGTTTGTGCAGGTGCATATATTGGGGACTTTCTTGTGGCTCCTACTTGTCGGTGCAACAAACCCTAGGTCCGTTGCCTAGGCTGTGCGCAGGAACAAGAACAAGATTGAAGCACCAGCCCAAGTCATAAACTGAAGGACCAAGAGATTCGAAGAACCAACATGCAGTTCGGAGGGACCAAGATCAAGCCATAGGTGCAATATATCGGCAAGAGAAGGGCCTCCCTTGCCGGGCAGGTGAGCCCGATAAGGGGCGAGGCCACCACCAGAAGAAGGCGACCAAGGCACCCTGGCATGATCTGCTGGGGCTCGTGGGGGCAGAATCACCCCACCAACCACTTCAACATGACCCGCGTCGTCATTAGTGCGGTGTCAAGCTGCAAGGTGTTTAAGTGGCAGCCATTTCCTATAGAAGAAACCCACAGATGACACCCGTCCTGCGACGTGTCAAGAGAACAAGCGCGGAGCTGGCAAGATAGGCAGGCAAGCCTTGCCGGGAAACCAGTGACGTGACACTAAGCGGTGCATTTAATGCGCCCTGTTAGCCCGTAGAGTTAGGTATGATAGAACTATTTGATATCATATCACTGGATAATGACTACTTTTCCATTTTGGTGACCCCTTAATCTATAAAAGGGGGCCCATGGCACTGGTAGGAGGGGTTAGAAGGTTAGAAAGTTGACAAACCCATACGCGCGTAGTCATTGCCGCCCTAAGGCAACCCTTGCCGGGCATGTGTACTACGTCTCACCACCTCCATTAGACCATCAATCCACCAAAGTAGGAGTAGGGTTTTACGCCTCATGGCGTCCCGAACCTTGGTAAATTTCTTGTGTGCTCTCTGCCGTGCTGCCGTGCGTTGGTCTGCTCTTTGTGCAACGTAACATCCCCCTGCCGAACCAGCAAGGGGCCTCCTGGTCCCATAGGTGGCCCTAGATATCCTGCGACATCTTTGGCGCGCTAGGTAGGGGGCTCGCTTGCGTGAACTTGAAACCGTATGCAGCGCGTCATCTTCATCACCGTCTTCGTCTTCGATGACGCCCACGACCATGGCGCCTAAGAAGAAGAAGTCCGGCCCTTCAGCCCATCTGTCCACCTCAAAGGATCCGCCATCCGCGGCCTCTAGTGCCTTAGAGGATGTGGGGGCGAGCGAGGACATGAATGCTGCTGGGGGCGCGATTGGAGCAGGTGGCGCCATCGCCGCTCCCCCCGCGGCCAGCACGGGGCTGGAGATGTCGGAGGAGAACATCATCAGCAATGCCGGCGGTCATGCTCCACAAGGTGCGGGTGAGGGGGTCACTCTATCTGCATACCCTCCTCCCACTAACGGGCACATCCACAACAATGAAGCTCGGTCCAGGGTGAGCCATCGCCCTCCGGCCGCCCCCATCGTGGGGGTGACCGCGGCCCCTGCACCTCCTCTCGGACGAACCGACCGGACCGCTGCGCCCGATGGAGTCGCTGACCCTCAAAGACCACCGCCGCGCGACCCCGCTACCCAGGTGGTGGTCCCACACCTACGTGGACGCGGCGCCACAGCCGTCGCCGCCGCTGGCACCTTCAGGTGCCTGGTGATGATGCGGTTGACATCATCAACATCTATGCCGAGCACGGCCACGGAGGCTATGGCGCGAGCTCAGTTGCTACTAAGGTTCCCACTAGCAGCCGAGCAAATGGATGAATGGCGTGCCACCATCCAAAGCATGCTTGGTTTTGACGAAGATGGGGGCTCACGACGAGCTGGCCCACCACGACCTTTCCAAGCGACAGCAACTGCTCGTACCACTGGCCGAATAGAGCGGGCCATCCCCATGGTGCAGTCCCCACCACAGCAGCCGATGCGGGCACAGCTAAATCAAGACCCCGACGACGTCTTGATGGCCTCTTCTGACCCTCGAGCATGTCCAGGCCAACATCAAGCCCCGGAGGATAGGCGGCGGGGAGAAGCGCGCGTGTAGATTGGCGCCGCGATGACCCCCACCAGACCAACGGGTGCGGCGGCCTCAACACCGACGAGCCTGCGACCGATGTTGGTGGGTGCCTACCTTTCGAGGTCGGCTGCCCGCCTTTGCATGAGAGCTGCGGCAATTCCGTTGGCCGTCTGTTCGCATGTTCAAGCTAGAGATACCTGAAAAGTACGACGGGGGGGGGGGGCTGAACCGGGCGGAGTTCCTGAGCATCTACACCATTGTTGTTGAAGCTGCCGGGGGAAGAGACGAGGAGGTGTTCACCAACTACTTCCCTTTGGCTCTCAAGTCCAACGTGAGGTATTGGCTGATGCACCTACCGGAGAACTCGATTTCGTCATGGGAAGACCTGTGCCATGAGTTCATCGGTGCCTTCACCTGTGGCCACCAAGTAACCAGCAGGCCAAACAACCTGCAACTTCTCCAGCAGAAGGAAGGAGAAACTCTCTGTAAGTATTTATAGTGATTCAGTAAAGTTCGTAGGAATATTCCAAATATCCATCCGGCAGCCGTTATAGCGGCCTTCCAGTCCAATGTGCGCAACCGTCGCATTCGTTCTAAGATGAATGTGCAGTTGCGCAAGACTGTGAAGGAGATATACACACTGGCGGATAAGTGTGCTCGGATGGAGAAAGGAACGAAGTTGCCTAGAGAGGAGGATTGCATCAATGTTGACTCAGAAGATGAAGATGAATCAACCAGTAAGAGAAAGGGCAAGAAGCGCTACAAGAAGCCAAGAGATAAGGTAGTGATGATTGTAGAAGGTTCAGGCACACCTAGTACCGGCAAGAAGGCCAAGGCTGAGACCCCCAGCAAGGAAGTTGTCGCTTGCGCAACCTACCAGAAAGGTGATGGCCCGTACTGCAAGATCCACTGGACCAAGGGCCATGACCTTCACGAGTGTTACCAGGTTGAGCAGCTTGTCATGAAACAGAGGGCAGAATATGATAAGCGTGACAAGGAAAAAGGTCAGAATGCCACTGGTGGAAAGGGCTGAGGCGGTGAAGTAAATCGCCCCAGCATACCCTTTCGGAACCAAGGGAAACCTGCCGGGGGTCAAGAGAAGGAGGTCTATGATGATGGGAGTGACGAAGGGAATGAAGAGGAGACCAGTGAGCAGGAATTTTAGAAGGCCACTGATGCCCTATGCATTGATGGGGGTGCATCTTTGCAAGCCTCCCATTGCCAACTCAAGCGGTGGGCACAACAGATCAGTGTTGTGGAACCAGCGCCAGAGGCCCGGAAGCCGCTCAAATGGCCCCGCACGCCAATCATCTTTGATGAGGAGGATCACCCTGGCTGCACCACCACAGTAGGATGCTTGACATTGTTGGTCTCCCCGACAATTCGCAACCTCAAGGTCACAAAGATGCTAGTGGATGGCGGGGCCGGGTTGAATCTGATTTCCCCAGCAGTCATCAACAAGCTTAAGATAGGAGAAGAAGAGCTAGAGGTTACCAGCACGTTTCAAGGACATAACCCCGGTAGGAGCCATCCTAAAGGGAAGATTACGTTGCGGGTGACGTTTGGGGGAGAACAGAACTACTACACAGAGAAAGTTGTGTTTGATGTGGTTGATTTCCCCCTGCCATACAATGGGATTTTTGGACGTTCGGCCCTGGCCAAGTTTATGGCAGCATCACACTATGCTTATAACACACTGAAGATGCCTGGGGCACTAGGAGTCATCAGAATCCCATCAAATGAGAAGGACGCAATTATCTGTGTGGACAAGATGTACTGGGATGCAGTCGCAGGAGAGACTGCGGCAGGAACAGCTCCCGCGAAGGAAAGCAATGGAAAGAAAAGAGATTGTAGGACCTCCGGCAAGGAGTCTAGGAAGCGTGCCCCCTCCGAGTGCATGGTACCCGTTGACGACGTGCCGTAGTTGTCGGGGGTGTCGTGCATCATATGCCAATGGATGGCTTATCATGGAGGAGGCTAATAATACGTCTCCGGTTCCAGGAATCGAGATAAGGCGCAAACATGCCTGCCGGCGAATCTTACCCAGATTCGGGGATGTCCTAGGAGATAACACCCCTACTCCTGCTCTGCGGGGTCTCCGCATTATCACTCAAGCACAACGGTGCACTACAAAAAAAATACACTTCCGTGATGATACGTGTTTGTCACAGTAGGTCGCTTTTTTTGTCATGCATGTACATCCATGACAAATTTATGACAGAATCAAGATAGTCATACATGTGCTGTCGTAGAAGTGTTCCATGACATTACCAAAATTATCATCACGGAAGTGTCCACTTCCATGACGATAAATCGCGCGTCACAGAAGTGCTTTCGTCAAGGGTGACCGACACGTAGCATCCACCGTAACGGAACGTTGTTAAGCTATCGGGTCGTGTTTTGGATCCGATAACCCATTAACAGCCCTGACCAATGGGGATTTTCCACATGTAAAATCATCATTGGCTAGAGGAAACACGTGTCGGCTCATCGTCGGGACAGATGTCATCCACTCACTGGACAGAAGGCGCCTATGATACGTCGACACATGGCATGGCCAAACAAGTTTAAATGGGCCGGCCCAACTAGAGGCCCACAAGATTTTGCGGACCATAATGGGCTGGCCCAGCTAAAGGCCCACAAGATTATGCGGGCCATAATGGATCGGCCCAGGTAAAGGCCCACAAGATCTTTTTTATGCCATAATGGGCTGTCCCAAGTAAAGGCCCACAAGATTCTTGCGGGTCATAATGGGCCGCCCAGCTAAAGGCCCATGAGATTTTGCCGACATTAATGGGCCGGCCCAGCTGTAGGCCCACAAGATTTTGAGGACCCTAGTAGGCCGGCCCATTAACTGGCTTCCATGTTTTGGGCCAAATGCCGGCCCATATTTCATCCGGTCCATTAATGGCCTGCCACGCTCTGGACCTAATAGTGGCCCATATGAGATCCGGCCCGTTAAAAGCCTACCACATTCTGGACCAAATTACGGCCCAGATCAGGTCCGTCCCTTTAAGAGGCTTTGGGCTCAATTATGGCCCATATCAGATTCGGCCCGTCAACTGGACACTAAGCTTTTGGGCCCACTTGCTAAAGGTCCACTTAGTAATTCGGCCTGATATTAGTTTTGGCCTATTAAGGGCCCGTTTAACATTTTGGCCCTATATTAATTTCAGCCTGTTAAAAGCCCGTCATATAGTTGGGCCTAACTACGGCCCAGTTTGCATCCAGCCTGCTCGCAGCCGATATCTGATTGGGCCAAACAGGGACCCAGACAATTTTGGCCTGTTAAAAGCCCGTGATTTCGGGCTGCTGCATAACTAGTAGGAATTAAGAACAAACCTACTCTATACAATAAAGAAATTATGGCATAGTAACTAAGAATAAACCTACACTACACAGTAAAGGATTTAAGGTATATTACATCCACTGGCATCAAATTTCGCCACCAGTGATCATAAAGCGCAACGAAGAAGCAGATTACAAAAACTGGTCACCATTGCAGCGTAAAAAAATAATACTGAATGGAGACCACTTCCAAGACAGTTCAAGAAAGGTTAGCCTTGCGGGGGAACTGCTGCGCAAGCTACTGAGCAAGGCTGTGAGACCAGCCTAGCATGTCGGTCGTAGCTTCCAGGTGTAACTGTTTACCGATGAGGTTCTCATTGTTGTTCTCCGCAATCTTTCTTAGAGATAGGACTTCAAGTCGAAGTTGAGTTGCAAAATGCTTTTCTGCTAGAACTTGGGACTGAAGAAGTCGAACTGATTCAGACAACGAATTCTGTGAGCTTGTCTGACTGTTAGTCTCAAGTAACTTGAACACTGCATCAAGACAAGAATTTGGGGTTGGCTCGCTATCTTCAAGATGTTTTGCCTTCTTTGCTGCAATATATGTTGGGTTTGTCTCACAGCCTTCAACAGACTTGTGCATGCCATCAGGTATATCACCCTAAAACTAAGCAGAGAGATGGCAGGTTTTGCACGTGTATAAACAAAGATGATAACTGTTCTGTCAATTCTATCCAATTTCAAATTAGAAAATAAAGAGTATGTTCAAAATATCAATAGCATAATTTGGCATTATTCATAATGCGGGGAGCTTCACCACACTACTGGATTACCATGTCAACATAACAAGCATAGATGAAGGGCAAAGAAAATCATTGTATCTATTTTGGATAATGTGCATGGCATGTTGTTCATATCATCAGCCACATCAGTAAGATAAAACAGGAGATGACAAGGTGCAAACGTGGGCTGCTTCACCACACACTGGATTATAGATCCACAAAACAAGCATACATATAGGGAGTATTAAGTAATGTGCATGGTATGAATAAGGAATTTGGTTTTACAAGTAAAACTTAGAACTTACGGTTCTTACGAACATGCATTTTGGTAGAAACACCAAACTAAACAGCAGTAAACAATAGGGAGTATGAGCAAATTAAACAGCAGTTGAGGATAAAGGCTTTAGAAGGACTGACTTACATTAACAGTTAACACCAGCTTTATAATGCCCTTCTCCATGGCAAGGGAAGGATAACTCAAGAATTTCAGCACATAATCTTCTTCATATGCATTGCCTGTACTCTACATTTTGTAGAGAGTAATTATAGATATGATAATACTGGAAGGGATAGAGGATAATGAAGATAAGATGTAGATTGATGCTACATAATCAACTACACCAATCCCTGGAAGTAGAAGCGTTACAGGACAAAATGTACTGACAAGAGCAATGGGCTACACTTCTGCACTGGCATTGTTTGTGTATTCTACTTGTTGGTAAGATTAAATATAGATCTGATATTTTTTAGTAAATGGTGGGCGAGGGAGATAAGATGCAGAATGCTACAAAATGAAACAATCCCTCTTTCCATAATACAAGAGTGTTTTGAACACTGGTGTACTGTACAAAACATTCTTATATTATGGGACGGAGGGAGTAGCTGTTAATGTAAGTACAGTGATAGACCACGTTCAGTCCTTACAAGAGGACTGCAGAGCTAAACCTCTTCAAAAGCATTGGGTTGATTCTAAATTTATGTAAGATTCCATACGGATCTTATAATGTCCACCAAATGGACGATTACGAGGCTAACATGTGCAGTGATGCTACATAATCAAACAGGTATGAAAGTAAGTATGGTCATACAGGGCAAGAGGTACTCACAAGAGCAATGCAGTGTCCAGTATGGTTGCGAGATTATGTGGTCCCTTGAGAACAAATGTTCTTCTGCTAACAGTTTTCATACAAGTGAGACATTAAGGCAAATGCAGAAATGTAGTTCAAATTGTGATGTGATATCATAGACAGTACCTTACGCCGTAGCCGAGACGAATGTGTAACAAGATTACTCCAGTCACCGTTAGATAAATGTAGCACCGGAGACTTTACAGAAATCTCATTCAGAGGCTTGCCATCGAAGTGCACTTGCCTCATGTAGGAACGATACTTCATCAACGAGTGCTTGAAAAGCGCAACCAACCCTTGCTCGTCATCACAATCCAGTTTGCGCCTCGCCTATTTAAAAGAATGAAATCTTGTGTCTCCTGTCAGCAGAAACATATGCACTAATGACCATGAATAACATTAGTACATTACTTACGCGTAAGTTGCGGAGGAAGACTGGAAATTGTTCTGTGTCTGCGGTATAATATTTCCATGAAGGAAAGATGCGTACAAAGTTCCTAACAACAACATAAGCTTCGTCTTCTAAACTGGGAAGAAATGGAATAGGGGTCCTATTTGCTGCAATTGGGGCTCTCTCTGGTTCAAAAAGGGATTTGGCAACTGGATTTGGTGTACTCTTTGCTGGAATGGGGGTGTTGCGTCGTATAGGTGGTGCTATGTCAACTGGCATAATCATACTGTTTGCTGCAGTTGGGGTCTGCTGAGTTGGGGCATCAGAAATGACTAGTGTAGTAGGGCTAGAGTCTGCTAGAGTTGGGGTATTTTGTCGGTCAGGTAATATTGCAACTACACCTAATGGGCTATTTGATTTATCAGGTGCCACTACCTTTTCCCAATACTTTGCTTGTGCTCCTCCATGATCAGCAATCACCCTCTTCCTTTTGAACGTCTAATACACAAGAACAACAATTGAATGGATAAATATGGTATGATGATAGATGGAATATGTGCTGAAAATGGAGGCAGGGCATATTCACATACACAATGTGTAAACTAAGCTAATGGCAGTTCAACAAAGTAGAAGCAATGCAAAGCATCAGTTGCAAGATATGTGCGAGCAATGTAACCTTGGAAAGTTAGAGCAAGCACCTTGATGGGTGAATAAGATAGGGAATCTTCCTCTGACTCCTCCACTATGGAGCTACATTGACTTAGGTCTCCCTCTAGCTCAGAATCACTATTAGGACCATATTCTGAGCATGAATCTATAGGTGGAGAGTGTTTGCATTGTATTGCATCCAGACTTGATTTCAGTCCCTTAATGCCAAGTTTGACAGCCATGGCATTGTTCTGCTTTATTCTTTTCATGCGCGCAAGCTCATAATCATTATGATGCTGTTCAGAATCAGAGATTCATGAAAACATAAAAAGTAGTCATATTATCTATGGAATGCATTGCGGTTTCAACTCGAAGAGTGTCTCCCTATAAACCCCTGCATATGCAAAGTTCACCTCCCCAATCGTGCTGACCAGACCACACACAGAGATACACACCCGAGCGGCGAACATGCATTTTCGAAACTAATTTAGGAACATTTAGCTGACCAATTAAACAACTCTGTTTTAATAATATCAGATTCGTATTTGAACAACTAAGCTTGTTTAGCTTGATTGGTGGAGCAGTGTTATTATGACACGAAGCATGTATTCTGATCGTATAGTGATCATAAAAGGGGGAAACTCTAAGCATATATTTTTTAGCAAAAGAGGGTTTCCCCTCTGATTTCTATTAAAGAAACCACCACGGAACCAACATGATCAATTAAACCCTAAGCATGATCAATTAAATCGTATTATGGCTATGCTATGGCAGATTTGAAGCTGCAAACCGGAGAAATGATATTTAGCATCCATTGTTTGCTTTGAACTAAGAACTAAATTCTAAGAGCTGAAAAGAAAGTAGAGTAACCAAGTTAAGGTCTATTTTCTGGTTGAGATCAAAAAGTTGAGGAGATATGAAGTACCACCTCTCTTGCGGCGCCGTGTAGGCATCGGGGGTGCGATGGCTGTCGGTGGCGTTGAAGCAGATCTGCGACAGTAGACAGTTGCATCGGGGGATATGTCCCATTGCGGTGGAAGATAAGGTCGTGTGAGCGGCCCCGGCAAAGAGGACGACGACACCGATGAAGCGAGAGGACGCGATGCAAGGCTATTGGTCCGTCGCCGTGTCTAGCAGTGGATGACGCGGTCTTGGTAGGCGCTCTGGCATGGTGGAGGATGGTGGCGATGGATGTGGTGGAGGACGGCGGTGATGGATGGGGTGGCGGACGGAGGCTGGTGTGGGAATGGGGTGTTCTAGCGCAGACGGTGTATGTATGGGAAATGGAGGGAGAGGTATGGGGAACCATGTTTTTGGGACGCGCCCGTTTGAAATATGGGAAAGTTACGAACTTATCCCCCATTTAAAATTTGGACGTCTTGTTGGTTGGGGATAGGACGGTAATCTCGCATCTCCCAAATATTTGCCGGTAACTATTTCGGGCGAGGAGAGGGTGTTTTGCCGCCCATGGTTGGCGCCCATGGTGTATGAACGGGGCTGACAGGTAGGGCAGTTGTGTCACGTCTGATGGAAGTTACACATTTGCCCCTATTTAAAATATTATCCCACATCTATTTCGGACGAGGAGAGGGTGTTTTGCCGCCCACCGTGTATGAATGGGGAATGGGGGGAGAAACAGAGGTCTTTCGGACGAGTGAATTAAATGAGTTTTGCCGCCCATGTTTGACCCCCACCGTGTCAGAATGGGCTCAGAGGCGGTCGCGTCACGTCTAATTGAAATTACTAACCTACCCCTATTTAGCGCAGTGGAAATCGGGCCGATGGATTGTCCGTGTAATGGGTAGACAGTAATTTCCATCTCCCAAACACTTGGCTTTGGGCAGCCGATGTGGGAGTGGACATTTTGCTGTTTCTTTCGAATTTTGGGACAATAAGCATCCACGTTTACCCTGGCAACTTAATTCGAATCCATTTTATATTCCTATATTAATCTTTATAAATCATTCTATGTGTTTTTATATATCTTCAAAAGGATGACAAAGATGTATTCCACTGTCATATATGAATATGGTTTACAAATGTCGATACTCAAATTCAGAAACTAGAATCCAGTTTAAGGTGAATTCGAATATTTGGAACACTTCATGTCCAACTCAAATGTCACACGCAGCATAATGTGTACTTCCATTTAGATATGTACACAAGCGATGTATCAAGATTCAAATACCGAGTCAATCAACCAAGAATGTACGGAACTAACAGACATATAAACACTTATACAGTATATGGATCAATAATATCAACTAACATACATAAGCCATGCCGCTGTACTTTTTTTGGCTATAACAACATCCTTTTTTTAGCCAGCATCTTGGCCCTTTCCGATGCGTGCCACTTATGGTCCATCTATACTACTATTGCTGAATACACATTCAGCCCGATTGGCATATTTGTAGGTCTGGCACAGCAATCCAAATGAAATGTCTCCGAGTCTTATCAATTAATAAAGACTTGTGCTCAAATAAAATTACAAACAAAAAAACAAAAAAACAATTATTACATGATCTCTAAAAGAAATGGTTTGACTGATTACATGAACAGACAACACAAAGGTTATTCAACTATGGAAAGAACATTTCACCTATGATTTACCAAGTAGGAATTTAATTTCGTTTTTTCCTTCAGGACCTTAACAATCTAGCCAGTCTCAGCTTGCTTCGTTTTGAAATCCACCAAATATTTAATGGTTGTCTTGAGTACTGCTTGTGATTGTGTTGTTTGCTTCCTCAACATGTCAACTTCATCTCTAAGTGCAGAAGCAGAATCTCTTTCTACCACTAGTTTAGTCTCTAGAGAATCATTAGTTGGCAATTCATAATGCATGATTGGGCCGGTGCCACTGCTATGGGATGATGCAACGTCCATGGGGATCTCGCTCTTCGATCTTGGGCTAACCTGTTTTGCCATCAAAGTTCCGATTGGATTCAGCAAAGTTGAAGTTAGCAAAACATCTCAACTGGGACTTATAACAGCAAACCAGTTAAACAAACCAGGAATTAAAGAGTTTCAATTGGATGCTGAAAAGTAGTTATTAACATCATTGTAACCCGTTGTTGCAACAGCAAAGCAATTTAACAAACAAGTAGATATTTATGTTAAGGCAAACAGGTAATTCTTAGAAGTAAGTATCAAACACATAGATAGGCATAGTCTACAATATGATTAACAGGTTGTGCCATTATGTAATTAGTAGCAAACTAAATTAAGCCAAGCAACATAATTGAACAATTTTGCAATAAGTGGCTACCTAAAATTCGGAGAAGCAGGTAACTGAACTTACGCTAGTTCTTTGTACAGGCACACTGCAACTTCTTTTTCGCTTACAAGGTTGTACGAAGGAGTCCATGGCATCAATTGCTTGGATACGCAGTCCCAATACTTCTTTCTTCACACACTGCATGGGTAAGTCAAATGATTAATCTGGTAAGATGGTGCATCCTTGATATGTTATCTGAGGACATGTACTCAGACTAGTTGTAGCCAAAAACATAACACTGGCTTTTACTGTATATTTCATGCAATTACTTTTGGCATATCGAGATCTAAGCAATCTACAATAGGATGAAAATACTGGTGTCCTTCACATTATTGGCGAACTCAGTTCATAGAAACAAGCAATTCAACCATTCTATGGGTAAATCAAAAGTGCCACTGGAATATTTTTCACTAACCAATCATACATGCAAAAAGGGGCGACGCCACCATAGGGGCTGGTATGGGAGGCTGCCTCAGGTGGATGGAAAGTGTGCACCTAGTTTGAGTCGTCCAGGTTGGCCCACGCTAGTTTTGTTCGTCCCAACGCACGAGAAGGCAATGTAAAAAAATGAAGAAAAATGTTTCAATTTGGATGGGCCAATAACATAAGTGCAAGGCAGACCCTATAGCAGGCTCGCGGCCCTAATGAGTGCCTCCCATATTGATCGACAGCAGGAAAAATCCCAATTGATTCGCTCCAGCCTCCAGTCTGGTTCGCTCCTAACCTAGCCACCGCTGGACAGACCGACATAGCACTTCCTCGTGCCCTCGTTGGAGGGTGGTCGCCAGGCTTCAAGCGAACGGAAGGACAAGAACATGAAGAACCAATCCTGGGTGTAGCCTGCGTGGGAGGCAGTGGCGGCAACACGATCATGGCATCGAGCTTACGCAAACGGACGGTCGCAGCTTGCAAGAGTAGCATGCGCAATGAGCAGGTACATCACTGTCAGGACCCCGATCCTAAGTCACACTGATCTAGCATGTAACACATCATATCACTTTGCGGCCTCACGCACGGTATTCCCACGGGTGCCACCTTACCTGGCCCAGGACCGTTTGCGCCTTTTGGCTCACATATATGATTGTGTCGCTAGCATCCATATGACAAAGAACCCGGGCCAACATGACTAGTCGTGAACCCAAAGTGGCACTAACTTACGGGGACATGCATGCATGAATCAACATCGAGCATGTCGGTCAGCAGCGTGCAAATCCGGGCTGTAGCACTGGGCTAACAAGACTCTGGTGAACCGGGCTATAGCAGGCTAGGCAGGACTCCGGATGTCATCGTGTGACATTTCCCCGAAGGGACAAACACAAGAACAAAGTGAATCACATGCCGGCTAGTCAAGTGTTTCGGAGCAGTAGTGCTGGGCTAGCAGGACTCCGGTGAACCAGGCTGTAGCGGACTACTATGGCTCATGGAAGCACAAGACTACATTTCCCCATAAGAGAGGCTACCAAGGATAAACAACTAGGTTGTCGGATCCCACACATATCAAGCATTTCAATCATACACACAATATGCTCGATATGTGTAAATACAACATGGCATCACAACATAAATCTACGACTCAAAGTATTTATTCATTAGGCTCCGAGGAGCCAAGTATTACAAACATGGTCTCATGACCCAACATACAGAGCATACAAGCAACAAGCACATGCGGAAGCTTAACTTGTCTGAGTACAGACAACTACAAAGGAATAAGGCTGAGAAGCCTGACTATCTACAAGACCTTGCCAAGGGCAGAAGATCGTAGCTGAGGTAACAAGCTAAACGTCGAAGTCCACGTGGAACTACTAGCGAGACTGAAGTCTCTCTGCAAAACATAAATTAAGCAAACGTGAGTGCAAATGTACCCAGCAAGACTTACATCAGAACTAACTCTATATGCATCGGTATCAACAAAGGGGGGTGGTGGAGTTTGACTCAGCAAGCCAACTTTGACTCAGTGGCTAACCTGAACTACGACTGCAAACAACTCTTTTGATGTGGCGCACATGAGTCCACATATTCACCATATCAATACACCACTATGGATCCGCTCCCGTCTCCCTACGAGAACGCCATCCATAGCACTCATGCTTATCTTGCGCATTTTAGAGTATCCACTTTCACTTGTCTATGAATTGTTATAGGCAACCCAGAAGTCCTTTACCGTGGACACGGCTATTCGAATAGATGATGTTAACCCTGTAGGGGTGTACTTCTTTACACACGCTCTCGCCACTTACCATCATGTACACGTCGTGTATCTCGGCAACCTTCAAGCGGAAGCCTGGCGAGGGAGTCGGCCACGACCTGACTAACCACACAAGTCTCTAGTCTAGGTTTATCGCCTATTCAGGTTCCATCCGCGAGGAGATCCTGCCGAAGTTTCGCTCACAGCCCCAAACAACGTGTGCAGGGTTCCCGCGACACCAAACAGGTGCCCGGTACACCATGCCACGGTGTATCTACCACATCATAGCCCACCCCTAGGGTCAGCGCTACGCACGGCCGCCAACACATATCCTATAAACACCAGAAACTAGTTGCAACTCCTGGACAGAGGACTAGGGCAGGTAATAAGTCGAGAGGGTCAATTAAGGATGCCAATGAGTGGTAGTAGTTGTTCATGGATCACAAACACATAACTCAGTTCCTGAGAACGGTTTCAATGAGACAACCTACCATGTACTCCTACATGGACTCTCACCGCTACCTTTACCAAATCGTGTTCACACACTTAGCTCACACACAGTAGGACATGTTCAATACCGTTCCAATTCATCCCCGATGAATCAGACCTGACTCAACTCTAAGAAGTAGTAGGCATGACAAACAAACATGAATGAGTAGGCACATCAGGGCTCAAACAACTCCTACTCATGCTAGTGGGTTTCATCTATTTACTATGGCAATGACAGGTCATGCAGAGGAAAGGGGTTCAACTACCGCAGCATGTAACAGTTGAATCGTTGTTGTCCTAATGCAGTAAAAGAGAGCAGAAGCGAGAGAGTGGGATTGTATCAGAATGAACAAGGGGGTTTTGCTTGCCTGGCACTTCTGAAGATAATATAGCTCTTCATCAGTGTCATCGATCACGTCGTCGGAAACATCGTCTATTGAGAGGGGATGGTTACTGGCAAATAGAGAAGGACATAATCAATGCAATGCAACAAAAGGATGCACGATCATGATCATGACATGGCAATATTCTTGTGTTTGAGCTCATGTAACTAGAGTCCAGATTAGATGAAGTTGGTTTGAACCCAAGGTTCAAATTCAAACTTCATATGTGAATAAACAAATGCCACTTACATTGTTTGTCCTAAACAGTGATGTTAACTTGCTCAAACATGCATGAACATGCCATAAACAGATTCTTCATATTTTTCTGATCATTTTTCATATATAACTTATTTCCATTGGAGTTGTAGATTATTTTCTATTATTTTTCAAAGTTTTGGATATTTTCTGAAATAAATAAATCATTTAAGATCTATTCAAATTCCAGATAAGGGTTACTGCGTCAGCCTAACATCGTCATGACGTCAGCAGCTCAACGGGGCACGGTCCAGGTCAAACCTGACCAGTGGGTCCCGCGTGTCAGTGTCTAACTAAACTAACCTAGTTTAATTAGCACTAATCTAGGTTAAACTAATTAAATTTAGACCTAGACTAGATTAATTAGCCGGGCGGGGCCCGCATGTCATAGACCCAAGGGGGTCAAATCCCCTGGTCAACCGGGGCTAAACCACCGGCGGTCAAAGCGGTCAACCCGCCGGCATTTAGCCGATGGCGACCAACCAGAGGGGCGGCGGCTCGCCGAAGTGGCGCTAGAGGCAGCAGTTGGGCGTGCTGAGGGCACCAGCAGGGAGTCCGTGCTCCCGCGCATCCAGGGGAGGTAGCAGCAGGTCGTGGGGAGCCCGGAGTCAACGACGGCGAGCACTTGGGCGGCGGCCGGAGCTCGGCTGTGCACGGGGGCGCGGCTGCAGTGGGCAAAAGCGCGAACTAAAGCATGGCAAGGCACTACGCGGTGCGGCGGACGTGTTTGGCACATTGGCGCAACCAAATGGTCGCCGGAGCAATGTCGGCGACGAGCTCTTACAGCGGAGCATCTCGGCTCCGGTGGGGGAGGTGGTTAGAGGGCACAAACAAAGCAAAGAAGAGGGGGAGGCGGCGTAGAAGCTCACGGCGGTTGCGACGGCCGTCGAAGCGGGCTCGGGGGAGGTCGGAGCTAAGCAGGGCAGCGAGGTCGATCTCGGCGGACCGAGGTTGAAGAAGACGGCATGGTCGGTGTTCGAGGGCGTCCGGCGGGGCATGGCTCGGTGAGGGGGTCTACGATGATGTCACAGAGCTCGTGGACCAGTCGGGGAAGCAAGGGAGGGTCGGTGGCTATGAGGGCGACGAAGGGCAGCGATGATGCCACTTGGCCAGTAAGAGAGAGGGAGCCAGGGGAGGGGAGAGGCTACGGTGCGAGAGAGAGAGGTTAGGGGTGTGTGGCGTCGTCTAGAGCCGTACAGAGCGAGCAGGCAGGCTGGAGGTGGCATGCGGTGGCCGTGCGCGCGTCGGGCACGCGTTGTGCGTCCGACTGGCGGGAGGAAGAAGACCTCCCTGCCCCTGGTGGGCTGGGCCAGCCAGATGGGCTGCCCGGTGAGTGCCAGGTAAGTGTGTGTAGCTATTATGTCCTTTTTCTTTTGTTTCTGTTTTCTATTTATTTCCTCTCTGTTTTGATTTAGTTTTAGAACTAAATCATTTTATTAAATTCTAAACATGAATATGGGCACTAACTGAATTAATCCAGCGGCCCTCAAGTGACTTCAGAATATTTGGAGCATTTAAAATGTTTATAAAATTCAAATGCCCCAATTCAAATATAGTATGGGTTAATTCAAAAATCCATAAATGGCCAACAATTACGCTCATGAATTTTGGCAAAGGTTTTCACCTTTAAATAAAATCATGAAAATGTTTGGTTCTTGAAAAAGATTTTATTTCATCCTATTGAATTCTTTCTGGTGCTAGAGTTTAATCGATCCCCATTTCAAGATTTCATAAAATTTAAACATCATGCATGGATGCTTATGCAAAGACAGACAAGGTCTAAGCTAGGGCTGTGACAATCACATCCCTGATTATATCTAATTCAACTCTTCAATTTCTGGCCAATAGTTAAACCTGACGGTGTTGTAAAACTGCTTCTATGTAGGGAATCTATGAGAAAATGAAACCAATTTCTACTTTATTTATAACTCCCCCAATCAATACTGAACTGACTGAATCTGATGTATCTAATCAAGTTTCCGGTGCAAACATACAAGCTCATGTTGTTCTTGAGCCTGAAGTGTATAATTAACAGACTGCTAATGAAGGATTTGCTGCAAACATTTTACATGCTCCTGGTGATGAACATATAGTGTCTAATGAGGGATCTAATGCAAGCATTTTGCAAGCTCATTGAAGGATTTAGTGTCTAATGATGATCGACTATGTTGAGAGAGACAGAGATTTGCAGGCATTGATGACAAGCATATTATAGTGCATTTTCATAGTTAGAGGAAACGTCGAGGCCATCTACCAGAAAGTCCCCGTATCATGACAACATAGCATAAATACTTTTCTAATCTGTTGTTTGGAACTATTGGCATACTTGTGCAGGATAGATATATTGATATGCAGTTTGCACACTGGTTATACATGCAATTACACTTCGATATTTTCAGCCAAAGAATGAATAATTCAAGCAGGTACAGAACATGTTTGTAGTCCTTGTACACCATGTTGCATTTTGTGTTTTTTGGTGCTTGCATCATTTAGTGTTTATAATCTAAACTACTTTGGATCATTAGCTGGTTTTCAAAGTGCATGTAGCTTCACATTTCTCAAGTTATGTTGATTTCCGGAGTGCAAGTGCCTTCGTATTTTTATGTTAAATGTTCGCCCCTGGTAACTTGAATTCGTTGACCAGCCACTACACACAAATCATACACGAATGCCAGTACGAATTAGATGAAATGGAGGGACTTATGCTAGCTTGTTGTACAGGCTCACTTCAGTGCTGCTTGCGCTTGGGATGTTCCATGTACAAGTCCATGTTACCACTTGCTTGGATGTGCAGACCTTGTGCTCCTTGCATCCCCCTCTGCATTTTTGACACGGCGAATGGTTGATCAAATAAGAGGAATCGACCTTGATGTTGTATGCTACGTCTTGAGCTTGCGTTGGTTTTCCCCGAAGAGGAAGGGATGATTCAGCAGAGTAGCGTAAGTATTTCCCTCAGTTTTTTAGAACCAAGGTATCAATCCAGTAGGAGGCCACGCTCAAGTCCCTCGTACCTGCACAAAACGATAGCCGCAACCAACGCGATTAGGGGTTGTCAATCCCTTCACGGTCACTTACGAGAGTGAGATCTGATAGAGATAATATTTTTGGTATTTTTGGTATAAAGATGCAAAGTAAAAAGTAAAGGCAAAATAAAAAAGCAAAACAAGATCAAAGTGATGGAGATTGATATGATGAGAATAGACCCGGGGGCCATAGGTTTCACTAGTGGCTTCTCTCAAGAGCATAAGTATTCTACGGTGGGTGAACAAATTACTGTTGAGCAATTGACAGAATTGAGCATAGTTATGAGAATATCTAGGCATGATCATGTATATAGGCATCACGTCCATGACAAGTAGACCGAAACGATTCTGCATCTACTACTATTACTCCACTCATCGGCGGCTATCCAGCATGCATCTAGAGTATTAAGTTAAAAACAGAGTAATGCCTTAAGCAAGATGACATGATGTAGAGAGATAAATTCATGCAATATGAAATAAAGCCCGTCTTGTTATCCTTGATGGCAACGATGCAATACGTGCCTTGCTGCCCCTTCTGTCACTGGGAAAGGACACCGCAAGATCGAAAAAGCTAAGCACTTCTCCCATGGCAAGAACTACCAATCTAGTTGGCCAAACCAAACGGATAATTCGAAGAGACTTGCAAAGATAACCAATCACACATAAAAGAATTCATAGAAGATTCAAATATTATTCATAGATAGACTGGATCATAAACCCACAATTCATCAATCTCAACAAACACACCACAAAAAGAAGATTACATCGAATAGATCTCCACAAGAGAGGGGGAGAACTTTGTATTGAGATCCAAAAAGAGAGAAGAAGCCATCTAGCTACTAACTATGGACCCGAAGGTCTGAGGTAAACTACTCACACTTCACCAGAGAAACTATGATGATGTAGAAGCCCTCCGTGATGACGGCCCTCTTCCGACGAAGCTCCGGAATAGGCCCCAAGATGGGACCTCATGGATACAGAAAGTTGCGGCGGTGGAATTAGGTTTTTGACTCCGTATCTGTTCGTTTGGGGGTACGTAGGTATATATAGGAGGAAGGAGTACGTCGGTGGAGCTCCGAGGGGCCCATGAGGCAGGGGGCGCGCCCTAGGGGGGGGGGCCACCCTCGTGACCGCCTCTTTGACTCCTTGGAGTAGGGTCCAAGTCTCCTGGACCACGTTCGGTGAGAAAATAAAGTTCACGAAGGTTTTATTCCGTTTGGACTCCGTTTGATACTCCGTTTCTTCGAAATACTGAAATAGGCAAAAAAAAACAACAATTCTGGGACGGGCCTCCGATTAATAGGTTAGTCCCAGAAATAATATAAAAGTGGAAAATAAAGCCCAATATAGTCCAAAACAGTAGATAATATAGCATGGAGCAATCAAAAATTATAGATACATTATGGACATATCAGGCCACCCCAAGCTTAATTCCTGCTCGTCCTCGAGTAGGTAAATGATAAAAAGAGAATTTTTGATGCAGAGTGCTACTTGGCATAATTTCAATGCAAATCTTCTTAATTGTGATATGAATATTCAGATTCAAAAGATTCAAGACAAAAGTTTATATTGACATAAAAATAATAATACTTCAAGCATACTAATAAAGCAATTATGTCTTCTCAAAATAACATGGCCAATGGAAGTTATCCCTACAAAATCATATAGTCTGGCTATGCTCTGTCTTCACCACACAAAGTATTTAAATCATGCACAACCCCGATGACAAGCCAAGCAATTGTTTCATACTCTAAGTTTTCCAAAACTTTTTCAATCTTCACGCAATACATGAGCGTGAGTCATGGATATAGCACTATAGGTGGAATAGAATGGTGGTTGTGGAGAAGACAAAAAGGAGGGGAAGATAGTCTCAAATCAACTAGGAGTATCCACGGGCTATGGAGATGCCCATCAATAAATATCAATGTGAGTGAGTAGGGATTGCCATGCAACGGATGCACTAGAGCTATAAGTATATGAAAGCTCAAAAAGAAACTAAGTGGGTGTGCATCCAACTTGCTTGCTCATGAAGACCTAGGGCAATTTGAGGAAGCCCATCATTGGAATATACAAGCCAAGTTCTATAATGCAAAATTCCCACTAGTATATGAAAGTGATAACATGACAGACGCTCTACTATGAAGATCATGGTGCTACTTTGAAGCACAAGTGTGGTAAAAGGATAGTAGCATTGCCCCTTTTTATTTATTTTCTCTTTTTTTGGGGCCTTCTTTTTTTCTTTGGCCCTTTCTTAGGGCAATGCTCTATTAAATGATGATCATCACACTTTTATTTATTTACAACTCAATGATTACAACTCGATTCTAAAACAAAGTATGACTCTATATGGATGCCTCTGGCGGTGTACCGGGATATGCAATGAATCAAGAGTGACAAGTATGAAAAAATTACGAACGGTGGCTTTGCCACAAATACTATGTCAACTACATGATCATGCTAGGCAATATGACAATGATGAATGTGTCATGATGAACTAGATGGTGGAAAGTTGCATGGCAATATATCTCGGAATGGCTATGGAAATGCCATAATAGGTAGGTATGGTGGCTTTTTTGAGGAAATCATATGGTAGGTGTATGATACCGGCGAAAGGTGCGCGGTATTAAAGAGGCTAGCATAGGTGGAAGGGTGAGAGTGCGTATGATCCATGGACTCAACATTAGTCATAAAGAACTCATATACTTATTGCAAAAATCTAGAAGTTATCAAAGAAAAGTATTACGCACATGCTCCTAGAGGGATAGATTGGTAGGAAAAGACCATCGCTCGTCCCCGACCGCCACTCATAAGGAAGACAATAAATAAATAAATCATGCTCCGACTTCATCACATAACGGTTCACCATATGTGCATGCTATGGGAATCACAAACTTTGACACAAGTATTCCTTAAATTCATGACTACTCAACTAGCATCACTATAATATTATCACCTCCATATCTCAAAACAATTATCACGCTTGAATCTTTTCTTAGTATTCAACACACTCAAAAGAAAGTTTCACAAATCTTGAATACCAAGCATATTATTATTAAGCAAATTACCATGCTATTAAGGGACTCTCAAAATAACTTAAGTGAAGCATGAGAGATCAATAGTTTCTTTAAAACAAATCCACCACCATGCTCTAAAAGATCTAAGTGAAGCACATAGAGCAAAATTATAACGCTCAAAAGATATAAGTGAAGCACATAGAGCAAAACTACTTAGCTCAAAAGATATAAGTGAAGCACATAGAGTATTCTATCAAATTTTAATTCATGTATGGCTCTCTCAAAAGGTGTGTACAGAAAATATTATTGTGGCATACTAAGACACAAAGACACAAATAATACAAGATGCTCCAAGCAAAACACATATCATGTTGGTGAATAAAAATATAGCTCCAAGTAAATTACCGATGGAAGTGGACGAAAGAGGGGATGCCTTCCGGGGCATCCCCAAGCTTTGAATTTTTGGTGTCCTTGGATTATCTTGGGGGTGCCATGGTAATCCTCAAGCTTAGGCTCTTGCCACTCCTTGTTCCATAATCCATCAAAATAATTCACCCAAGACTTGAAAACTTCACAACACAAAACTTAAAGTAGAAAACTCGTGAGCTCCGTTAGCGAAAGAAAACAAAAGAACACTTCAAGGTACTGTAATGAACTGATTATTTATTTATATTGGTGTTAAACCTACTGTATTCCAACTTCTCTATGGATTATAAACTATTTTACTAACCATAGATTCATTAAAATAAGCAAACAACACACGAAAAAACAGAATCTGTCAAAAACAGAACAGTCTGTAGTAATATGTATCTAGCGCAAGCTCTGGAACCCCAAAAATTCTAAAATAAATTTGTGGACGTGAGCCATTTTTATATTAATCATATGAAAAAATAATTAACTAAATAGGACTCTTCAAATAAAAATGGCAGCAGTTCTCATGGGCGCTAAAGTTTGTGTTTTTTTACAGCAAGTTCAACAAGACGTTCCCCAAGTCTTCCCAACAGTTCTACTTGGCACAAACACTAATTAAACACAAAAAACACAACAAAAACAGAGGCTAAATAATTTACTTATTACTAAGCAGTATCAAAAAGCAAGGAATAAAAATAAAATTGGGTTGCCTCCCAACAAGTGCTATCGTTTAACGCCCCTAGCTAGACATAAAAGCGAGGATAGATCTAGGTATTGCCATATTTGGTAGGCAATCCATAATTGGCTCTCCTGATAGTTTCATATGGTAATTTTATTTTCTTTCTTGGAAAGTGTTCCATGCCCTTTTTAATGGAAATTGAAATCTAATATTCCCTTCCTTCATATCAATAATTGCACCAACCGTTCTAAGGAAAGGTCTACCAAGAATAATAGGGCAAGAAGGATTGCAATCTATATCAAGAACAATGAAATCTACGGGGACGTAATTCCTATTTGCAACAATAAGATCATCATTAATACTTCCCATAGGTTTCTTAATAGTAGAATCCGCAAGATGCAAGTTTAGAGATCAATCATCAAAATTACGAAAATCTAGCAAATCACACAAAGTCTTGGGAATAGTGGAGACACTAGCACCCAAATCATACAAAGAATAAAATTCATGATCTTTAATTTAAATTTTAATAGTTGGTTCCCACTCATCATAGAGTTTTCTAGGGATAGAAACTTTCAAATCAAGTTTTTCTTCATAAGATTGCATCAAGGCATCAACAATATGTTTGGTGAAGGCTTTATGTTGACTATAAGCATGTGGAGAATTTAGCACGGATTGCAACAAGGAAATACAATCAATTAAAGAGCAATTTTCATAATTAAATTCCTTGAAATCCAATATAGTGGGTTTAGCAACACCTAGATTTTTATTTCTTTCAATCCCACTTTCATCAATTTCATCATAAAGATCTAAGTACTACGAATTTTTAGAACGCCTTCTAGGTAAAGATCATAATCAGTTTCATCAAGATTCATATTGCAAAACAAATATTTAATAGGTGACACATCAATAACTTTTAGATATTTCATAGGAATTCGTTTTAGCGGCCATCTTATTGACTAAGGTGGCTTGCATATCCGAAATTTTAGCAGTCATCTTTTCTAGACGAGCAATTTGGGATCTTATACCATCAAATTCTTTAGACATATCATCAAGCTCTTTATTCATATAACTCATAAAACTTTTGTTCCTTAAGCTCGTTTCTAAAGAAATTATTATGCTCAAATTGCAAAACCATAAACTTCCTAACGTTGGTTTCGATCTCCTCTAACCTTTTAAGGTGAAGATCACCAAATCTCGGTTGAGCCATCGCGACAAACAAGCAAACTAGCACACGAGCAAACAAAAAGGCAAGCGGGAAAAAGAGGAAAATAGAGAGGGAGGATAGAGAGAGAGAGGGCGAATAAAACGGCAAGGGTGAAGTGGGGGAGAGGAAAACGAGAGGCAAATGTCAAATAATGTAATGCGGGAGATAGGGATTGTGATGGGTACTTGGTATGTTGACTTTTTGCGTAGACTCCCCGGCAACGGCGCCAGAAATCCTTCTTGCTACGTCTTGAGCTTGCGTTAGTTTTCCCCGAAGAGGAAGGGATGATGCAGCAGAGTAGGGTAAGTATTTCGCTCAGTTTTTGAGAACCAAGGGATCAATCCAGTAGGAGGCCACGCTCAAGTCCCTCGTACCTGCACAAGACGATAGCTACTCGCAACCAACGCGATTGGGGTTTGTCAATCCCTTCACGGTCACTTATGAGAGTGAGATCTGATAGATATAATATTTTTGGTATTTTTGGCATAAATATGCAAAGTAAAAAGTAATGGCAAAGTAAAAAAGCAAAACAAGATTAAAGTGATGGAGATTGATATGATGAGAATAGACCTGGGGCCATAGGTTTCACTATTGGCTTCTCTCAAGAGCATAAGTATTCTATGGTGGGTGAACATATTACTATTGAGCAATTGCTAGAATTGAGCATAGTTATGAGAATATCTAGGAATGATCATGTATATAGGCATCACGTCCGTGACAAGTAGACCGAAACAATTCTGCATCTACTACTATTACTCCACTCATCGACTGCTATCCAGCATGCATCTAGTGCATTAAGTTAAAAACAGAGTAACGCCTTAAGCAAGATGACATGATGTAGAGAGATAAATTCATGCAATATGAAACAAACCCCATCTTTTTATCCTTGATGGCAACGATGCAATACATGCCTTGCTTCCCCTTCTGTCACGGGGAAAGGACACCGCAAAATCGAACCCAAAGCTAAGCACTTCTCCCATGGAAAGAACTACCAATCTAGTTGGCCAAACCAAACGGATAATTCAAAGAGACTTGCAAAGATAACCAATCATACATAAAAGAATTCAGAGAAGATTCAAATATTATTCATAGATAGACTTGATCATAAACCCATAATTCATCGGTCTCAACAAACACACCGCAAAACGAAGATTACATCGAATAGATTGCCACAAGAGAGGGGGAGAACTTTGTATTGAGATCCAAAAAGAGAGAAGAAGCCATCTAGCTACTAACTATGGACCCGAAGGTCTGAGGTAAACTACTCACACTTCATCGGAGAGGCTATGATGATGTAGAAGCCCTCCATGATGACGGCCCTCTTCCGGCGGAGCTCCGGAACAGGCCCCAAGATGGGATCTCGTGGATACAGAAAGTTGCGGCGGTGGAATTAGGTTTTTGACTCCGTATCTGTTCATTTGGGGGTACGTAGGTATATATAGGAGGAAGGAGTACGTCCGTGGAGCTCCGAGGGTCCCACGAGGTAGGGGGCGCACCCTAAGGGGGCGCTCCCACCCTCGTGACCGCCTCTTTGACTCCTTGGAGTAGGGTCTAAGTCTCCTGGATCACGTTCAGTGAGAAAATCACGTTCCCGAAGGTTTTATTCCGTTTGGACTCCGTTTGATATTCCGTTTCTTCGAAATACTGAAATAGGCAAAAAAACAGCAATTCTGGGCTGGGCCTCCGGTTAATAGGTTAGTCCCAAAAATAATATAAAAGTGGAAAATAAAGCCCAATATAGTCCAAAACAGTAGATAATATAGCATGGAGCAATCAAAAATTATAGATACGTTGGAGACGTATCATTGTACCGGAGGACAGATACTTACAAGGTTATACGGTTGTGCAGGATGTGTACTAGATCCCGTAGCGCCGTCATGCTTCGCTAAAATATGGATTTGCTTGTTTTAGATTATATCTCCAGAAGAAATAAGAGTTAAGGTCAGAGTTGCATAGGCGTGTAAGCTAAGAGAGCAGTGAAAGGATATCCAAACATCGTCGGAACAGTGCATAAGGGAGTGATTTGTGGATACCTAGTTCAGGCCAGCGGTTGGGCATGCTCGCCTAGCTAGAGTGCGGGTCACTTCAGAGCCGTTGAGGGTGATGCGCTGGCATTGGCTAGCCGCGCACGGATGCAGATCTTGAGTGGCAGCGGAGCACTATGATGCGGTGGACGAGACCGTTGGTGAAGCCCCAACGGCCTCGGGGGGCGGAGGTGCGACGATGTGCTCGGTGAAGTAGCCCCGGTGAGCTGGGAGACGACGTCGATGAAGCGCACCTGATGCGGTGGAACTCAATGTCTGTGAGGTACGTCGGTTTCGGCGGCCGACGTTGTCGGTGGATCACCCGGTGCGGTGGACGAGGGCGTAGATGAGGTAGCTCCGGTGCAGTGGTGAAGCGCGACCGTTGTCTTCGTCATCATCGTCCGGCACAGAGGTGGGAAATGGTGGGGAAAGAGACGAGACGAGGGGCGATTCGAGGGTTGGTGGCAAATTAGGGATTTGAGCAATCTGGGCGCAGAAGGGGACGGTGGAGAAGAGAGATTTTGCAGGGCTGGAATTGGGGCCGCCAGATTTTTCAATCCGAAACGTGGAAGCACGAACTTATATTGTCGTCATCCTTTTTTGGGGGGGGGAGGGGGTGCGTGGCTGGGTGCTATGCGTCCGACTGACACACGCGACCACCCCGACAGGACTATGCTTCGGTGCCTTAAGGTACCTGCCTTTGTGTCCATGACATATGGGCCCAACAGGTGGCTGGCCCACATGCCAGTGACCCAAAGGCAGCTGCCTTTAAGGCAGCGAAGCAGCGTCCACCCCGACATGACCCTTGTTTGCCGGGTGCGCCTACATTTGAGAATGCAAAGAAATCTTCTTTCATTTGTAAACGAATCTGTATGTATTACCATGCCCGTGTTTTCCTTGCAATAGTTAGTCATTCGAAACGAGATACTCCATCCGTTCACTTTTGTAAGCCGTTTCAGACAACTTAAAATGAACTGTTTTGCACATTGTCTGAAATGTCTTCAGGGTCTTATAAAAGCGAACAGAGGGAGTACTATAAATTAATTAATGAGGAGTTATTTGAAAAAAAATCAAAACGGTACCCACGCTAACGTGGATTAGAGTGTGTGTCACATAATTAGTTATTTGAATTAGAGTGTGTGTCACGTAGTTAGTTATTTGAATTAGAGTGTATGTCACATAGTGATCTCCAATTCTAACGTGGATTTCGCATTTCACTTTATCCATGCTACTTTCTTAATACAAATTCATATGTCTATGATGAACACCATGGTAGTGAGAAAACTTTTGGATGGATTCAAACATATGACCTACAAAATAGCACAACAAATTGAGTCAATGTGAACTGTTCGAAACTTAGTATGGCATGAATTCGAAATAATTACCCGTATGCCTGGTCCTCGGTTCAAATCTTACAATGTACACCGAATTGAAACATCGATATTAAGTCTCGTACAATGTACATTCAAATGTTGTTTTTAGCCCCCCCCCCCCCCCCCGCACAAACCCTACATACTTCCTGTATCGGTCAATCTTCCTCTCCTAACCACCTTAGGAAGCTATCGGTTTCCAACACACATTCATTCTTTCTCTCCATGTTTCGATCTCTTAGTCTCTCAACTACGCAACCCCTTTTCCACTCTGTTACCAAATGTATTTACCTCACACACCCGCCATTGCCCCCCATGTCGAGCTCTCTCTCTCTCCTCCCTCTCACCCTCTCGCGCTAAATACATGCATTGCCTATCTAGCCCCCAACCTCTCGTGCATGCACATGCACGCACGTTGTATATCTAGGTCACTCCCTCGAGACTATCTCACTCTTTCTTCCACACGGCGGGCCACACTCTCTCAATCTCGCTCTCTTTATCTGAGTCTCATTTAACCTCGTTTTGTTTCACACACAAATGATATATCTCCCTGTTCGGGCCTCGATCGACACACTCTATACTCTCTCACGCAGATTGTCTATCTAGGTCAGTCAATCCAAGCCGCCACCACTCTTTCGACCTCATGGTGGGACAAGATCACTCAATCTCTCTCTCTCTCTCCCCATATGTCTCATTGACCTCGCTCTTTCTCGGACGAAAACGATATATCACCATGTTGAGCCCAATTCGACCTATTCACATTGTATACTCTCTCACGCACATTGTCTATCTAGGTCACTCTCTCCAACCCGTCTCACTCTTTCGATCGCACGGCAACCCTCTGTGATCGGTTGACCTTGCTTCCTCTCACGCACAAAATATATCTACACGTCTGTGACTAGATCATCTCTCAAGCTCTATCTTACAGCCCTCACCCTTGGCAAAAATCTCAATCGGACAATATCTCTCCAGAGCATATATATTTGTTCAATGAATGTCGGACCACACTCACTTTGTCTCTCTATCTATATGTCTCTCGATTGACCTCGCTTTCTCACACCGTATCTTCCACGCATTGAAGCTACTACCTCTCCATCCCTCGCAAAGTCCGAGCTATTTACATTGCGAGGGGCACTCCAACCTTGGATTAATTTGTGTAGGCATTTATTCCGGTCAGTTTAGATTATATTTTCGTCGCATTCGGCCCACAACTACTCCAATCACCGTAGTGGGTAATTAAGCTACGGGGAGCACCTAATATGCGCACCGGGGAACCGTTGGATCGAAGATGCATCGGCACACACGAGGCCTGAATGTTTTATTTGCAAAAAAACCTTTGGAGAGTTTGGAAATTGCGCATAATTACAAAGAGTACTCCCAAGCCATTGGATCTTACTTCCAACGGTGTCAAAACTCGTATCACCATAGTATCTAAGCTGCGGGGTGGATGTTATATTCTATGCCGCTGTCATTTTTGTTCGTAAACTTGCAAAAAACGTGTAACTCGTGCCGTTACTTGTCTAACCGCGCAAAGTGTTTGTTCAAAAAAACCATCCGACACTGAAATATCGGAACAACACAAGGGGGTCCCACTTGTCATGAATCAAATTTGGACCTAAAACTAACAAATCTGAAAGACGAGATTCGAACTGGCAACCTGGACTACAAAGCGTAAGTCGATAGCCAGAAAAAACGAATGGTTGTTGGCTTTGTCCCATAACTTGATTTTATACAGTACTTGCGTTGAGTAGAGTAGAGGGAGTGACTCGTCAACACATGCATGACCGTTATCTCACTTACTGGTGGGTCCCAGGTCTGCGATCTCAATCTCTCTTCTCTCCATCATCTAACCTTTGCACGGGCACACACGAAGAGCGGCGCTAGCTTGCCGTGGTGTTATTACAACTAGAAAAGCATGGAAAATAGAAGAATTGCCTAGAACAAGAGACGTTGTGGCTGGTCAAGACGGAGCTAACCACATCTATCCTCCGTGCCACGTTTGCATGATGAAGCTGTGTGGCTAGTGGGGTGTTTTCAACCGACTGGCTGGGTCCCGAGGTCGAACCATAGGTACTCTACTACGTCTGATACAGTATATTTTTACACGCACATTTTTCCTCCATGCCGAGACGTGGCACACCCTACCGTGCGGTTTCAGGGTCCTCCCTGGTGGTGCACGCATATATTCTTCCTGACGTGGGATGCCCTACCACGCGATTTCTGGGTCGTCCTCGGTCGTAGCGCCGAAGCAATTAAATGAGTCGTCAAATCACGAATGACCACCTTTCCCGCCGAGTAAATCAGTGAAGCACGGTGGCTAGGCCACCGCCATATTTGTTTTTTCACCCCTTTTTTTATCTACTTGCCGACAGGTAAATTTAAATATTCACCGCGGCGTTGCTCTGGTGTTTGGGTGCGGTAGGATTTTAATTTTTTGATTGACGGGAGCAGGTGCGGCAGGATTTTTAATTTTTTGATTGACGGGAGCAGGCGTGGCAGCAATTAGTCACGATGACTCCGCCTGTACCCACTACTCCCTGATGTGAGAAGTCGTTGACTGGTGTGTTTACCGTGGTGAAAACAAAAATATTCCCTGCTCCCTCCGCCTTCTCGTAGATTGCATTGCCTTTCAGCCGTTTCGCCCCCTTTGCTTCGTCTCCCCATTGCTTCTACCTTGTGCCATGGCGGCGCAGCAGATCACGGAGTCCGAGGTGAGGCTCCTGAGACAGGAGCTCCATGCCAAGGATGCGGAGCTCAGGGCCAAGGACATGGAGCTCTGTGAGCTCAAGGAGGAGAGGAGTGCCATGCTCCTCCGTTATGTGCGGGAGTTCACGGAGCTTCAAAAGCGGCAGGCGTCCACCACAAAGATGCTCGAGGCGTCGGCGGCGTTCCTACAGAAAGCGGGAGATACGATAGGCCGTCAGGGGAGCCGGCTGGAGCGCGAACGGGCCGATCGTGACGAGGTCCAGGATCGCCTCAGCCACTTGGTGAACCAAGTTGCCACGCACGTGTTGCGGCTGCTCGATGCCTACCGTCGTGCCAGCGCGACGATGCCGGCCATCGGGCTAAACCCTCTGCATGGGCATGTCCATGTATCGGCGCAACATGACTGTTAGATCAAACTCAGACGGTGCAAATCAATCACTGTAGCACAAAGTGTGTGGGTGTGTTTGGTTGCATTCTCATCTCAATATAGTTGTTTCATCTTTGTGTATTTTTGTCAACCTACTAGTTTGGACTCATGCACCCTTCATGCACACTGCCAAACACCCGAAAGTGGGTCGAGAAGGGAACTTTTGCTCCCATCCCGTGCACCCTTCATACACCATGCCTAACACTATTCGTTCTTCATGTGGTTCATGTTGCCTGGAGTACTGTAGCACCATACTCTCCGTGCGCTGTGGACCTAGTTCTGTTAACATGGATCTCACCGTCCATTCTCGACCAGACAGTCGAAAAAGCGGTACTATGTTACATATAGGAGTAGTGGACATGCGCACAACATCATTTGTTATCGTCATATCTTACTACACTAGCAACAAGATTGTGTAGTACTGGCGTATGAACCACTGCACATGCCTAGTAGTAGGAGCACTGTGTATGTTCAAGTGGCTGCCGTGTTTCGCTCTCCTCCATCGTAAGAGTGGAAACGCTTGCTATAATAATTTTTTCTTATGAAAAACAGTGGACACGCTCTACCGTGCGGATCCTCCTCCAACCGTGCACTAAAGTACTCACTTTCGCCGACGTGTGGGACATCCAGCATCGGGGTCCACCAGCCATGCACTTAATTACTCCGTAGTAGAGTGACGGTAGACTACCCCGATCGAAGCGCCGCAGTAATGCCCAATGAGCTATCAAATCACAAAACCCCCTCCTTTCCAGCAGTAAGTTGGACGGACGAAGCAACCATCATTTCACTCTTCTCTCTCAGCACCGGTCGAAGTGATGTCTATGGCTCCGGCCAAAACCATCGAGGCTCGTGGTACGAAGAAGCGCAAGCACCCCGCCGAGACTACCGCAGACAAGCTCAAAGCCATCACCCTGTCCAAGCCGCCCTCTCCGGGATCCCTCATTAAGCAAGTCCAGGTAATATCTCTTCTTGGCGATCTTTTTCTCGATCTTGATCGTGTTTTTTCATCTAACACGCAGTACTAGTACTAGTAGTACAACTTTCTAGGTGATCTTGCATGTGATTTTAGTGTGCCAAATGACGGTTCTAAATTCCTCTTTTGACCAAAACATGCGAGAGGTTGACACTGATTTCTTATAGATTACTTTCAACTACTCCCTCTGTCCCAAATTTCTTGTCTTAGATTTATCTAGATACGGATGTATCTAATACTAAAATGTGACTTGATACATCCATATCTAGACAAATCTAAGACAAGAATTTTGGGACGAAGGGAGTACTTTATGAACATCAATGCTACCTTTTAAGAGGGTATATTTGCCTCAGTAACTTGTGTTATGGATATTGCATGTAATCCCTCTGCTCTCATGCCTTTGAAGACATGTTCTAGTGTCTTTGTTCACTCATTTCTGTGCGTATATGTAGTCATATATGGAGTATAATATCGAAAATCATCTTATATTTCTGAATGGAGGTAGTAATAAAATATGGTTTCTGTTTGAATTAAAACCAGGTCCGCGGTGGAGATGAAGTTCTCAAAGTCATGCCATGTGAACTGGAAGACCTGATGATGAGTTCTACTACTGAACTATCCAGCTGATGTGTCCTTGTCGCCATGTGTCCTGAACTAGTGTTTTCCTACAGCATTGTTATTGGGCGTGTTCTCGTGGCTGTACTTGACCACAACAATTTCCTGGCCGTGCCTTCGATTACGAAGGGTGTGGTTCTTGTTAAGCTTCCCAACAAATCTAATGCAGCCTGTCTTCATCATCATGTTTATGAGTGGAAGGACCACTCTGTTAGGTTCTCCAAGGTTGACAAGATGGTGATGGTGCTTGTAGACATCTCACATGAAGTCCATGGCCTAGTCAGTTATGCGGGGTTCATCCCGTAGGTCGGTGGCAAAAAATAGTCTGTAGAGTTTAGTTAGTGCAACTTTGCTTGTCTGTAGTAAGTACTATTGTTCAGTACTTGATTTGTGTTTGTGAACCCTGTATTGTTTATTAGTACTGCCGCTTTTGGTGTGTGGTCAGTCCTGAGAACGGTCTATGTTAATGTCTGTCCACTCAATTCAGACTGTATATTTTGAAGTATCCATATCATATTTTTTGTGAGGATGGTCTATCAATTATGGTTACACTCCAATATCTGTATGCGTTGCAGGGTTTATCGCACCCACCAGGATTTCCAGCCCCATGGATGTTCGGTCCATACGATTTGTCACGACCTTTGGATTGTCCTGCTTGTGGGAGTAGGCGGGGCCCCTACATGCCACGCGTAGTTGAATGATCAATCTTCTGTTTAGTACTTCAACATAGTGATTTCCTGGTAAGGATTCGCTCGTGTCACATCAAGTAAATATTATTGATTTACTGTCTAAATCTTATTGATTTAATGTCATGTTTTCTTTCTTTTCCTGCAATTTTACGATGCAGGTTTTTCCATGTGACATTCATCACAGCATAAACCGTTTGGTTTGCTCTACGATGGCTATTTTTGCAGGTTTCACTTCTTATGTCGTGTCAGTAATGAAGGCACTGTCCATCACTTACATTACTGGAAAAAATTGGATCAGTCTGTTGTCTGAGTACAAGATGAATCCCTATGATGAACTGCAGTTTGGTTTAACAAAAACGCCACAATTAGTCCTTCTCACGTTTAAAAGAAATGAAGAAAAACACTGGATCACGGTCACGGATCCTAGTCAAGTCAGAAAGCGGATCATAGGAGACCAGACACGATCGCCGCTGCCTCGCATAGATCGAGCACCGATAGTTGCTCTAGCACTAACAGCGGCAGCAGCTCAGTCTGATCCAGCTGAGGATTGGGCACCGACCGCGTTAGCAGATCAGTCTGATCTACCGGAGGATCGGGCATCGGCATCGGCACCTGCTCTGACACCGGCACCAGCTCTACAAGGAGCACCATCTCCGGCAGCAGCAGTGGCTTCGGCACCTGCACCAACACTTGCACTTGCATCTGCTCCGTCCCATGCAGTTGCACTGGCGACAGACTGGGCTGCAGTTCTGTGACGCCCTCGATTCAATCGTACACTAATCATACACGCAAATGTGTACGATCAAGATCAAAGACTCACGGGAAGATATCACAACACAACTCTAGACACAAAATAAAATAATACAAGCTTTATATTACAAGCCAGGGGCCTCGAGGGCTCGGGTACATAAGCACGAATACACAAGAGTCAGCAGAGGCAACAATATCTGAGTACAGACATAAGTTAAACAAGTTTGAAAAGGCAAGTCCTCCTGCCTGGGAGCCTCCTAACTACTCCAAGTCGTCAGCGACCGTCATGTAGTAGTAGGCACCCTCGGGGTAGCCATAGTCTTCAGTGGTGTCGTCTGGCTCCTGGGATCCGTCATCTAGTCGCAATAATCTGGTATGGGGGAAAAGAGGTAGCAAAGCAGCCTTGAGTACTCATCCAAAGTACTCGCAAGACTTACATCAGATCTAAACTAAGTATGCATATGTATCAAAGGAATGGGTTGTCTCTGTGGACTAAACTGTAGAATGCCAGAAGGGAAGTGGAAATCCTAGCCTATCGAAGACTAGCATCTTCTGGAAACCACCATCTTGCAGCAATAGGAGGGAGTAGAGTAGCATAAAGTAAAGAAGTGTTATCAACCTCGGCCAGAGATCCTTTCTCGACTCCCTGCGAGAAAGCAATCCCAGAGCCATACTAAAGTGTCAACACATTCCAATTATCATCACCATCCAGTTCTCATCACAAGTATCCAGTCTAGTTGTATCGATCGGGATACAACTCCAAGTGTCCGTTACCGTAGGACGGGCTATCGATAGATGTTTTCTTCCCTGCAGGGGTGCACCAACTTACCCACCATGCTTGATTAACTCCGGCCGGACACACTTTCCTGGGTCATGCCCGGCCTCGGCCAAACAATACGCTGCAACCCGACCTAGGCTTAAAAGAGAGGCCAGCACGCCAGACTAAACCTATGCCCCGAGGGGTCATGAGCCATCTCCCCGGGAACTCCTGCACGTTGCGAACGCGGACGGTGAGCAGACCTAGCTACCTCCTTCAACAAGGTAGGTGCTTTCCAGTCCAACCCGACGCGCGCCGCTCAGTCGCTGACGTCATTTAAGCTTCGGCTGATGTATACGACGCAGAACACCCATACTATGCCCACGTGATGGTTAGTGCTATAAGGGCCAGAGGCCCCTTGGATCAAATATCCAACTCGTAGTGGAGTAGGAACGCGCGGTAACGAGCAGAGACTCACGATCGAGGTGACCCCGTCGCCCCGTCTCGAGTACTTGCGGCAAGGGCTAAGAATGCCCGGCCATGCCTCGTAAGTATCTCGCGGGCACCTTCCAGGTCAACCCGACTCCACATCACTCGCAATTAAGCTCGCGCGGGTACCACTTAGGGTCAACCCGTCTTTAGTCACATGGTTCAGTGCAAAGTCATAGTAACCATAGTAACTGTGTGTCTAACACCAAGGGGAAAACCCGAGGAATCACCCCCGGTGAATTCCACTCGATGTTGTCATCAAGGTGAACGTAAGAGGATCCACCCTCGAGGTTCACGTTTGAAGGGTTGCACGACAGAGCCGTAATGGAAGTGGTTAAGGAGGAAATCACCCTCGATGACCTTGACTGTAAAGCTACACTACGGAGATCTCATCAGGAGTGATGTAAGAGGTTCCACCCTCGACACTCGATGGTAACTCTGCAGAGTCGTACAACTAAGGGGGGTGATGTGTGGTGTCAGGGCCTGGGCGTCGATCACGTTGATCGAGTCATCGAACATAAAGCGGGGCAACTGGGACAAGGTGGGGGTCACTGATGGATCACTAACCATCCTATACTAAGCAGTTTAGGATAAGCAGGTAAGGTATGAAAGTAGGTAACAACAACAGGCTATGCATCAGAGTAGGATCATATAGAAAACAGTAACAGGTCGAGTAGGACGCTGGGAGGGGTCGGATGGCCGCCACACAAATGGCCACGGCCAGCGGATGGCCGCCACGGCCATCCCAGCCTCCTGTAGCGAGAAGAGGAGGGCGTGTGGGACTAGCTGGGCCGATTTTTGCTAAATGGGCCACGGTGCCAGTAGATTAGGTCATCTACTTCCTCTCTCTTTTCTCGTTTCTTTACATTTCTACCACTGATTTCTACTTGCTATAGTAAATGAATTTACTTCAGCTTGAAATTTGGCACAAAATTCAAGCACAATATCTTGGAGCCAAACATAAAGTATTGAGTTATTGGGAAACTCATAAATATTTGTTTATTTTGAAAAGGTTACGTTTGTTGTAGTTGGACCATTATATAATTTTCCAGGGGCACTTTGGGAATCCAGAAGAGGTTGGTTCCAACATGACAAATATCCAGAGATTATTTGACACACTTTGAACATTTTATTTTGCATGTTTGAGAAATTTGAATTTTGACTTTAATTTGAAATTGAACCGGATTGAATCAAAGGGGGATTTAGCAATAGTTAAAATGATGATATGGCATCATTAACTTGGGATTGTTGTAGCTTAATTATCCGGGCATCACAAATCTCCTCCACTATAAGAAATCTCGTCCCGAGATTTAAGGGTGGAGTCAGGGGGAAAGACTCCGGAAGGACGGAGCTCCACACAAGATAGGTACCTGGGGGTTATCTCGGTGAACGTGGCATAGAGGCATCTCTCGAGTTGATATTCAAGAAAGTCATCAAGAGCAAAGTATGAAGGTACAATAGGAAGTTAAAAGCGGATGGACAAACGATTGATACCTGAACAGAGTGTGAGAAAGGGGTCCAGAGTATCAGGGATAGATCATCTCTCGGAAGGTGGCTCGTGACATGATACGAAGCCAAGCGTGAGGAATAACCTTAGAAACAGGGGGTACGGGAGAGTCAGGTTTCGATCCTGTGGAACTGTGGGTTATGGGCCCACCATGTGGGTTAAAAGTAGGAAGGGGGTTGACGTCTTGCATGATCATGTAAGCAAGGCATGTCAGAGGATAGACTACTGATTATGTCGGCAACAACCAATAGTACCAAGGGTGAGGGACGAAGGGAACCATTTTCCTGCTCGTTGAACGAGGCGGACCAATAGGCAAAGTTCTCGTCCATCGGTGGTTACCAGAATGCTATCAAGAAAAGCAACAGGGTCTTACTGACACGGTCGTACACCAAGGTGTTTACATAAGTAGAAGAATATTACTGCTTAGATCATATAGATCACCAGAAAGGTTAAACAAAACAATGGAAAGGAAAAGGTGATCTTCATATTAAACAGAACAATGGAAAGGAAAATCTGTTTAAACACAAATTTCAGGGGTATATCCTTCCCAAGGACAAGCAGCGGATGATATCCATGACAAGATAGTAATTAGATAACCAAATAGGTAAAGGGGTGAGGGAATTCATGATGTTACATATACAACGGTGTTTGGATAAATGAACGAGAAACATTTAGCATTATGCTTCCAATGTTCTTGTTGATGTTTGAGTACCACAATCAACCTCGGCCAGAGATCCTTTCTCGACTCCCTGCGAGAAAGCAATCCCAGAGCCATACTATCCAAGTGTCAACACATTCCAATTCTCATCACCATCCAGTTCTCATCACAAGTATCCAGTTCTAGTTGTATCGAGCAGGATACAACTCCAAGTGTCCGTTACCGTAGGACAGGCTATCGATAGATGTTTTCTTCCCTGCAGGGGTGCACAAACTTACCCACCATGCTTGATTAACTCCGGCCGGACACACTTTCCTGGGTCATGCCCGGCCTCGGCCAAACAATATGCCACAACCCGACCTAGGCTTAAAAGAGAGGCCAGCACGCCGGACTAAACCTATGCCCCGAGGGGTCATGGGCCATCTCCCCGGGAACTCCTGCACGTTGCGAACGCGGTCGGTGAGCAGACCTAGCTACCTCCTTCAACAAGGTAGGTGCTTTCCAGTCCAACCCGGCGCGCGCTGCTCAGTCGCTGACGTCATTTAAGCTTCGGCTGATGTATACGACGCAGAACGCCCATACTATGCCCACGTGATGGTTAGTGCTATCAGGCCAGAGGCCCCTCGGCTCAAATATCCAAATCATAGTGGATTAGGAACGCGCGGTAATGAGCAGAGACTCACGATCGATGTGACCCCATCGCCCCGTCTCGAGTACTTGCGGGCAAGGGCTAAGGATGCCCGGCCAGGCCTCGTAAGTATCTCGCGGGCAGCTTCCAGGTCAACCGACTCCACATCACTCGTAATTAAGCTCGTGCGGGTACCACTCAGGGTCAACCCGTCTCTAGTCACATGGTTCAGTGCAAAGTCATAGTAACCATAGTAACTGTGTGTCTAACACCAAGGGGAAAACCCGAGGAATCACCTCCGGTGAATTCCACTCGATGTTGTCATCAAGGTGAACGTAAGAGGATCCACCCTCGAGGTTCACGTTTGAAGGGTTGCACGACAGAGCCGTAACGGAAGTGGTTAAGGAGGAAATCACCCTCGGTAACCTCGACCGTAAAGCTACACTACGGACATCTCATCAGGAGTGATGTAAGAGGTTCCACCCTCGACACTCGATGGTAACTCTACAGAGTCATACAACTAAGGGGGGGTGATGTGCGGTGTCGGGGCCTGGGCCTCATTCACGTTGATCGAGTCATCGAACATAAAGCGGGGCAACTGGGACAAGGTGGGGGTCACTGATGGATCACTAACCATCCTATACTAAGCAGTTTAGGATAAGCAAGTAAGGTATGAAAGTAGGTAACAACAACAGGCTATGCATCAGAGTAGGATCATACAGAAAAGAGTAGCAGTTCTAATGCAAGCATTAGAGGGAAAGAAATGGGTGATATCGGAATGCTCAAAGGGGTTTGCTTGCCTGGTTGCTCTGGCAAGGAGGGGTCGTCGTCGACGTTGTCGATCACGGGGGGAGCATCGGTTCGGGGTCTACCGGAGAGAAGAGGGGGAAGAAACAATAAATATAAAGCAAAAAAGCATCACAAAGCATAACATGGCAACACGCAGCGCTAGGAGTGTTCTAAAGTAGTGCTGCACGAAACAGGTGAAGGGGGAATTCAACCGGGAAGGTATTCCCGGTTCCGGACTTGTGTCAGACAGACGACCAGAGGGGGAAAGTTCTATGTTCAGATAGTTAGAGGCATTTGACAGGAAAAGAGATAACGTATTCGGATTTGTTGGTTTTTTCTGAGCAACTTTCATGTAGAAGACATTTTCATCCAAGTTACGGTTTATTTTCTATGAATTTTCAAAGATTTAAAGTTTTTATGAAATTCCTGGATTTATTACTAATTAGAAATTAAAAGAAATAAAAAAGGCTATGGGTACCCAAAATTGTACCCAGCCAGAGGTACAGAGAAGCTGCCATGCGGGGCCAGGGCCCAGTTGACTTAGTCAACAGCCAAGTCAGCATTGACTAGTCAAAGTGAATAGTGGCCTACTTGTCATGGACTTATCTATTCTAAATCTAGTTTAGCATTTTAATATAAACAGTTGGTCCCGCATGCCATCTACTATTAGACTAATTAACAACTACAGTACTAACAAAACTAACTAGCACGGCCGGCCACACACCCCACACCACACGCACTCACGCACACACACAGAACACTCACACGCAGAACACACAATGCTTGGGTTAAAAGAAGATAGCATTTTGTGATTTTTGTAGGATTTAAACCATGTATCAAGTGGATTTGGTCCCATGGAAACATTTGAGCCTCGTCAAGTGTACTACCTACTCATATTATTTATACACATATTAAAAACTGTTTAATCACTGATTAGGGGCTGTTTAGGGGCTTAGTCAACATAGAAAACCAAAAGCTAACTAGTAGCAGCTATAGTAGATAGTAGTAGTACAATAGAGCAGCGTTGGCCAGTGGCATGGCTCGGGCGCTGCAGGCGTGCATAGGCGGGGCAGCCGCAACGGCAGGCGAGGGGGAGTAGCGCCGAGCGCGGCAGTGCGGGCACGCGGTGCGCGAGCGCGGGGCGGCTATGGCAGTGGCTCCGCGGTGGGCGACGGCAAGCGGCAGTGGCAGCATCAGGCCACAACAGCAGTACGCAGAGTACCAGCGGCAGTACAAGCAAGCGGCGGAGGCGCAAGCAGCAGTGGCAAGCGGCAACAGCAGCAGGGCGCGGTTGTGGAAGCAGGGCCGGGCCGCGGACAAGCCTGGGCACATGCGCGTGAGGGCGCGGGCAGGGTGCGTTCGAATGGCCGGACGACGTCGTGTCGAATGGCGGTGGTGCGAGATGCTGTGCTGGCTGGAACTGAGCGCTACGGGGCTCGACAGAGCACGAGGGAGGGGTGCAACGGGCCCGCACGAACGTGATGAGCACGATCCCGAGCTCATCTGAGCTCGACGCAGAGCAATAGCACGACTTCGAGCACGCCGGCGGAAGCAGAGGCACGACAACCACGACAACGGCGGCAAACTAGCTTGGGACGAATGCGGCCGCGGGAAGAAGGAATGGAGGGAGAGAGGAGCTCACCGAGCGGCCAAGAAAGGCCCTCGATAGCTTTGTAGCAGCAGGGGATGACGAAGACAGCGGCGATCACCGGCGACGCAGAAGACAGAGACGAGCTCGATCCGCTCGATGTGGAGCCCGTCGTCTCCAGTGGCTCGGCTCAGGCGACGCAGCGAAGGGCGGCGAAGCTCCATGACATCTCGCCGGGGCTTGGGTCGTCGGAGAGCGCGGGATCGACGGCGGTCAGCGGCGGAGGCTATCGGGAGTGGGCGGATCTAGCAAGGGGAAAAGGGGGAATGCACTTAGGGCGCTAGGGTTCGTCAAGGAGGGTTCAGGGAGGACTTGTAGGTCGAGTAGGACGCCGGGACGGGTCGGATGGCCGCCATGCAAGTGGCCACGGCCGGCGGATGGCCACCACGGCCATCCCAGCCTCCTTTAGAGAGAAGAGGAGGGCGTGTGGGGCTAGCTGGGCCGATTTTTGCTAAATGGGCCACGGTGCTAGTAGATTAGGTCATCTACTTCCTCTCTCTTTTCTCGTTTCTTTACATTTCTACCACTGAATTCTACTTGCTATAGTAAATGAATTTACTTCAGCTTGAAATTTGGCACAAAATTCAAGCACAATATCTTGAAGCGAAACATAAAGTTTTGAGTTATTTGTAAACTCATAAATATTTGTTTATTTTGAAAAGGTTACGTTTCTTGTAGTTGGACCATTATATAATTTTCTAGGGGCACTTTGGGAATCCAGAAGAGGTTGGTTCGAACATGACAAATATCCAGAGATTGTTTGCCACACTTTGAACATTTTATTTTGCATGTTTGAGAAATTTGAATTTTGACTTTAATTTGAAATTGAACCGGATTGAATCAAAGGGGGATTTAGCAATAGTGAAAATGATGGTATGGCATCATTAACTTGGGATTGTTGTAGCTTAATTATTTGGGCGTCACAAATCTCCTCCACTATAAGAAATCTCGTCCCGAGATTTAAGGGTGGAGTAAGGGGGAAAGACTCGGGAAGGACGGAGCTCCAAACAAGATAGGTACCTGGGGGTTATCTCGGTGAACATGGCATAGAGGAATCTCTCGAGTTGAAATTCAAGAAAGTCATCAAGAGCAAAGTATGAAGGTACAATAGGAAGTTTCAAGTGAATGGACAAACGATTGATACATGAACAGAGTGTGAGAAAGGGGTTCAGAGTATCAGGGATAGATCATCTCTCGGAAGGTGGCTCGTGACATGATACGAAGCCAAGCGTGAGGAATAACCTTAGAACCAGGGGGTACAGGAGAGTCAGATTTCGATCCTGTGGAACTATGGGTTATGGGCCCACCATGTGGGTTAAAAGTAGGAAGGGGGTTGACGTCTTGCATGATCATGTAAGCAAGGCATGTCAGAGGATAGACTATCGATTATGTCGGCAACAACCAATAGTACCAAGGGTGAGGGACGAAGAGAACCATTTTCCTTCTCATTGAACGAGGCGGACCAATAGGCAAAGTTCTCGTCCATCGGTGGTTACCAGAATGCTATCAAGAAAAGCAACAGGGTCTTACTGACACGGTCGTACACCAAGGTTTTTTCATAAGTAGAAGAATATTACTGCTTAGATCATATAGATCACCAGAAAGGTTAAACAAAACAATTGAAAGGAAAAGGTGATCTTCATATTAAACAGAACAATGGAAAGGAAAATCTGTTTAAACACAAATTTCAGGGGTATATCCTTCCCAAGGACAAGCAGCGGTTGATATCCATGACAGGATAGTAATTAGATAACCAAATAGGTAAAGGGGTGAGGCAATTCATGATGTTACACATACAATGGTGTTTGGATAAATGAACGAGAAACATTTAGCATTATGCTTCCAATGTTCTTGTTGATGTTTGAGTACCACAATCATGCTTCGGGATAGCATTGACATGGTCATCAGGTGAAGGTCGGACCTTGGATTCACAAAGGATCCATCGGGAATTTCTAGAACATATCAAGTTATTTTATCAGGGAAAAGATGAGGAGGTGGCTGATGGGTTCAGTAGCAATCCATCGACATGTCAACAAGGATGTATTCCCAAAATTAATATGATCAAGTTTGTGTTGGCGGGAAGACAAGAATGTTGTTGATGCTGACACAAATCATCGAGAGGCAAGGATGGTATTTCTAGACATGAATTCAATTGACATCTCTGAAGATGCAAAAGTGTGACGGTGATCAAGACAAAGTTTGTCGAGAGATTCTAAGAAGATGCCCTCGAGCAGAAAAGGGAGGATGAAGTGAAAGGCTATGAGTACCATGGATTGGACACAAGCTCAAAGTCAAGCTTGTTGTTTGACGTGAAATGTTAAGATGAGGAAGATCGACGTAAGCTTAGCTCAGCGTCGGAAGTTGCTCCAGGCATAAGGACCAGGTAGCATAGTTAAAAAGTTTTCATGATAAAAATATAGCCGATCAGGCTAGTAATGATGTGATGTGGTATAAAGCTACCTAGAACAAGTACTAGGTGTAATGCCAGAAGGTAAATCGGAGTAGAGGTTGGACATGGGAAATGATTTGCAGAGGATAAGTAATTTTAACTTACCCAGTGAATGAGATCAAGGAGGAAATATGGTCGAGACCATAACTGCAAGGGATCCAATTTACGATACCGGAAGAATTATTCAAATGATTAAATATCCTTGCAAGAAGCTTTCATGATATGTTCCACACCGTGTCCGTGGGCATGAACACAAAGGTTCAGGGTCGAGTCCCACTTCTACAATGCATAACTTTTCAATTTACTTCTCGCTCTTGATGAAGTTGTAGTATTGAAAATTTATCTGACGAAAAGCCAGTAGAGTATAATCCGCATAACTTTCGAGTTCACACAGATTAGGGGAAGGCATAGGTTCATCCCATTGGGGCATCTTAGGAACATATATCATAAATTTCAAGAATAATAACACAAGCTCGATAGTAGAGCATGCTTGTGAAAGCGAAGGATACAATTAACCAAAAGCATTATGTATCCGAGGAAAGGCTCACGGGCTTATTGAATATGAAGGATGTTGTTGGATAAAAATCCGAAAAAGGGGTCTGGTGGTCCACAAGGATCTGATGTGAGCACCAATATTCAACCAGAGGAAGAAAGAATGCAAGGAGATCATATTATAGAAACAACTGAGTAACTCAAAGCTCAATTGCAAAGGAATTATGAATTCCAAGACAAGGGATCAGAAGCAATGCTCTGATTAGGGATGGATAGGTAGAATAGCCTTAGGGGTACAATCGATGGCAATTAGATTGATCGAGATTCAACACATGTTAAAATGACGTCTGAGCCGGAAGGATGAATTCTAGGATTTGACTGAGGATTGCAAGCATTTGCAACATATTGTATCAACGGACTCAAAGTGATAATGACAAAGGCTGACCATAAGAGTACTAGACTTATGGTATTGACCATAATGCAAGCAAGCAAGAAAATCAAGAACAATAGGTTGTTGAGGATTTTCACAAGAACGAATGGTATTACGAAGACTTTTGTGAAGTACATGAGTCAACTGAGGATGAGCGGATACTTGATAGGTGCACAAGGTTATCCGTAGGGATATTCAGATGACAAGGAACTGCAAGGCAGTAAGCTCAAAGGATTCTCGCAACAAAGGAGAGCAGTTCAGGGCATCTTGTAATAACAAGAGCAACAAGGAATGATTGTATGAATGACAAGTGTATATAGTTATCCATAAGGATATATCGGTGGTAGGAAGCTGCAAAGAAGTGGGCACAGGGTCTCGGGACTCATCGAGGAGTACCTTCGGAGTCTCCTGATGAAACAGTCGGTCATCTGTGGTGAAGGGGCTCTCCGGGATGAAGTGGTTACGAGAACCTAATGTCAAGTTAGTAAAAATTTAACCCGAAAGGAAGAGAGATCAGAGTCCCAGAGTATAGACGAGGAGTAAAAGATCCTAATACCACCCAATTGGCAATGTGGGTCCGTAAGAAACACAACCAAGTTAATAAAAGTTTTTGTAATGACTAGACTTGACTTCGGCCAAGGAGTTGGAAAGGGGGGGTTCCTACAGGCAGTCGGCTCTGATATGAACTTGTGACGCCCTTGATTCAATCGTACACTAATCATACACGCAAATGTGTACGATCAAGATCAATGACTCACGGGAAGATATCACAACACAACTCTAGACACAAAATAAAATAATACAAGCTTTATATTACAAGCCAGGGGCCTCGAGGGCTCTAATACATAAGCTCGAATACACAAGAGTCAGCAGAGGCAACAATATCTGAGTACAGACATAAGTTAAACAAGTTTGCCTTAAGAAGGCTAGCACAAAAGCAACAATGATCGAAAAGGCAAGGCCTCCTGCCTGGGAGCCTCCTAACTACTCCAAGTCGTCAGCGGCCGTCATGTAGTAGTAGGCACCCTTGGGGTAGCCGTAGTCTTCAGTGGTGTCGTCTGGCTCCTGGGATCCGTCATCTAGTCGCAACAATCGGGTATCGGGGAAAAGAGGTAGCAAAGTAGCCGTGAGTACTCATCCAAAGTACTCGCAAGACTTACATCAGATCTAAACTAAGTATGCATCTGTATCAAAGGAATGGGTTGTATCTGTGGACTAAACTGCAGAATGCCAGAAGGGAAGGGGAAAGCCTAGCCTATCGAAGACTAGCATCTTCTGGAAACCACCATCTTGCAGCAACAGGAGGGAGTACAGTAGCATAAAGTAAAGTAGTAGAAGTGTTATCAACCTCGGCCAGAGATCCTTTCTCGACTCCCTGCGAGAAAGCAATCCCAGATCCATACTATCCAAGTGTCAACACATTCCAATTCTCATCACCATCCAGTTCTCATCACAAGTATCCAGTTCTAGTTGTATCGATCGGGATACAACTCCAAGTGTCAGTTATCGTAGGACAGCTATCGATAGATGTTTTCTTCCCTACAGGGGTGCACCAACTTACCCACCACGCTTGATTAACTCCGGCCTGACACACTTTCCTGGGTCATGCCCGGCCTCGGCCAAACAATACACCGCAACCTGACCTAGGCTTAAAAGAGAGGCCAGCACGCCGGACTAAACCTATGCCCCGAGGGTTAATGGGCCATCTCCCCGGGAACTCCTGCACGTTGCGAACGCGGCCGGTGAGCAGACCTAGCTACCTCCTTCAACAAGGTAGGTTCTTTCCAGTCCAACCCAGCGCGCGCCGCTCAGTCATTAACATCATTTAAGCTTGGGCTGATGTATACGACGCAGAACGCCCATACTATGCCCACATGATGGTTAGTGCTATCAGGTCAAAGGCCCCTTGGATCAAATATCCAAATCGTAGTGGATTAGGAACGCGCGGTAACGAGCAGAGACTCACGATTGATGTGACCCCGTCGCCCCGTCTCGAGTACTTGTGGCAAGGGCTAAAAATGCCCAGCCACGCCTCGTAAGTATCTCGCGGGCACCTTCCAGGTCAAACCGACTCCACATCACTCGCAATTAAGCTCGCACGGGTACCACTCAGGGTCAACCCATCTTTAGTCACATGGTTCAGTGCAAAGTCATAGTAACCATAGTAATTGTGTATCTAACACCAAGGGGAAAACCCGAGGAATCACACCTGGTGAATTCCACTCGATGTTGTCATCAAGGTGAACATAAGAGGATCCACCCTCGAGGTTCACGTTTGAAGGGTTGCACGAAAGAGCCATAACAGAAGTGGTTAAGGAGGAAATCACCCTTGATGACCTCGACCGTAAAGCTACACTACGGAGATCTCATCAGGAGTTATGTAAGAGGATCCACCCTCGACACTTGATGGTAACTCTGCAGAGTCGTACAACTAAGGGGGGGGGGTGATGTGCGGTGTCGGGGCCTGGGCGTCGATCACGTTGATCGAGTCATCGAACATAAAGCGGGGCACCTGGGACAAGGTGGGGGTCACTGATGGATCACTAACCATCCTATACTAAGCAGTTTAGGATAAGCAGGTAAGGTATCAAAGCAGGTAACAACAACAGGCTATGCATCATAGTAGGATCATACAGAAAAGAGTAGCAGTTCTAATGCAAGCATGAGAGGGAAAGAAATGGGCGATATCTGAATGCTCAAGGGGGGTTTGCTTGCCTGGTTGCTCTGGCAAGGAGGGGTCATCGTCTACGTAGTCGATCACAGGGGGAGCATCGGTCTCGGGGTCTACCAGAGAGAAGAGGGGGAAGAAACAATAAATATAAAGCAAACAAAGCATCACAAAGCATAACATGGCAGCGCTAGGAGTGTTCTAAAGTAGTGTTGCACGAAACAATTGAAGGGGGAATTCAACCGGGAAGGTATTCCCAATTCCGGACTTGTGTCAGACAGACGACCAGAGGGGGAAAGTTCTATGTTCGGATAGTTAGAGGCATCTGACAGGAAAAGAGGTAACGTATTCGGATTTGTTGGATTTTTTTGAGCAACTTTCATGTAGAAGATGTTTTCATCCGAGTTACGGTTTATTTTCTATGAATTTTCAAAGATTTAAAGTTTTTATGAAATTCCTGGATTTATTACTAATTCGAAACTAAAAGAAAGAAAAAAGGCTATGGGTACCCAAAAGTGTACCCAGCGAGAGGTACACAGAAGCTGCCATGTGGGGCCAGGGCCCAGTTGACTTAGTCAACAGCCAAGTCAACATTGACTAGTCAAAGTGAAGAGTGGCCTACTTGTCATGGACTTATCTATTCTAAATCTAGTTTAGCATTTTAATATAAACAGTTGGTCCCGCATGCCATCTACTATTAGACTAATTAACTACTACAGTACTAACTAAACTAACTAGCACGGCCGGCCACACACACCACACCACACGCACTCACGCACACACACAGAACACTGACACGCAGAACCCACAATGCTTGGGTTAAAAGAAGACAGCATTTTGTGAATTTTTGTAGGATTTAAACCATGGAAACATTTGAGCCTTGTCAAGTGTACTACCTACTCATATTATTTTTAAACATATTAAAAACTCTTTAATCACTGATTAGGGGCTGCTTAGGGGCTTAGTCAAGATAGAAAACCAAAAGCTAACTAGTAGCAGCTACAGTAGATACTAGTAGTACAATAGAGCAGCATTGGGCAGTGGCATGGCTCGGGCGCTGCAGGCGTGCATAGGCGGGGCAGCCGCAACGGCAGGCGAGGGGAGCAGCGCCGAGCGCGGTAGTGCGGGCACGCGGTGCGCGAGCATGGGGCGGCTGCGGAAGTGGCTCCGCGGTGGGCGACGGCAAGCGGCAGTGGCAGCATCAGGCCACAACAGCGGTACGCAAAGTAGCAGCGGCAGTACAAGCAAGTGGCGGAGACGCAAGCAGCAGTGGCAAGCGGCAACAGCAGCAGGGCGCGGTCGTGGCGGCAGGGCCGGGCCACGGATAAGCCCGGGCACATGCGCGTGAGGGCGCGGGCAGGGTGCGTTCGAACGGCCGGACGACGTCGTGTCGAATGGCGGTGGTGTGAGATGCTCCGATGGCTGGAACTGAGCGCTATGGGGCTCGACAGAGTGCGAGGGAGGGGTGCAACGGGCCCGCACGGACGTGATGAGCACGATCCCGAGCTCATCTGAGCTCGACGCAGAGCAACAACATGGCTTCAGGCACGCCGGGGGAAGCAGAGGCACGGCAATGGCGGCGAACTAGCTAGGGACGGATGCGGCCACGGGAAGAAGGAATGGAGGGAGAGAGGAGCTCACCGAGCGTCCAAGAAAGGCCCTCGACAGCTTTGTAGCAGCAGGGGATGACGAAGACGGCGGCGGTCACCGGCGACGCAGAAGACGGAGATGAGCTCGATACGCTCGATGCCGAGCCCGTCATCTCCAGTGGCTCGGCTCAGGCGACGTAACGAAGGGCGGCGAAGCTCAGTGACATCTCGTCGGGGCTCGGGTCGTCGGAGAGCGCGGGATCAACGAAGGTGAGCGGCGGAGGCTATCGGGAGTGGGCAGATCTAGCAAGGGGAAAAGGGGGAATGCACTTAGGGTGCTAGGGTTCCTACAAGGGGGGTTCGGGGAGGACTTGTAGGTCGAGTAGGAGCCGGGAGGGGTCGGATGGCCGCCACGCAAGTGGTCACGCCGGCGGATGGCCGCCACGGCCATCCCAGCCTCCTGTAGCGAGAAGAGTAGGGCGTGTGGTGCTAGTTGGGCCGATTTTTGCTAAATGGGCCACGGTGCCAGTAGATTAGGTCATCTACTTCCTCTCTCTTTTCTCGTTTCTTTACATTTCTACCACTGATTTCTACTTGCTATAGTAAATGAATTTACTTCAGCTTGAAATTTGGCACAAAATTCAAGCACAATATCTTGGAGCGAAACATAAAGTTTTGAGTTATTTGGAAACTCATAAATATTTGTTTATTTTGAAAAGATTACGTTTGTTGTAGTTGGACCATTATATAATTTTCTAGGGGCGCTTTGGGAATCCAGAAGAGGTTGGTTCCAACATGACAAATATCCAGAGATTATTTGCCACACTTTGAACATTTTATTTTGCATGTTTGAGAAATTTGAATTTTGACTTTAATTTGAAATTGAACCAGATTGAATCAAAGGGGGATTTAGCAATAGTGAAAATGATGATATGGCATCATTAACTTGGGATTGTTGTAGATTAATTATCCGGGCATCACAAGTTCGCACTTCATATACCAAAGTCCTTACAAAAACTGACATGTCCACCTTCTTGGTAAGCATTGGTCGCCCAAGTGCTTCGTTCTTTTTTCTTTCCAGGTTGTTTCACATGATTCACTGTGTTGATCTAACTGTTTGGGTATGTCTTCTTGTTGGCAAACAGAGAATTCCTAGTGCAACGAGGGAGTCGTTCAACAATCCATGCGATCGCGGCCAAGTTTCTCTTACCATGCGCAGCCTTGGTGTGAATGAACCTGCTCAATGTATCGTAAGTACAAAGGATGGTCGCATGATGATTGATGCTAAAGGATGGTCAAGGTTCAAATCTAAATCATATCTTGCGGTAGGGGATGATGTCAGAATCAAACTTTCTCGGCAAGGAGAGCTGGTCCAAATCAACTTTGAAATTCTTCAGTAGTAGCACGCAACTGCCTAACTGATCTATCCTCCGAGAGATTTTGATGTAATAATCTGGCATGGTGAAACAAGTGTCCTGTGTGTATAAGTAGTATGATAGTATTATTTATCACATGGTATATCGTTGATAGAATTGCAACTCTGATTGCTGGTTAGGAACTGCCGTTCGATTTCATTCCTACAGTTGCCGTGCTTTATTCAATTTTGTATATTCGCCTTGCGACAACATCTAAAACCAGCACCGTACCGATCGCTTGCAATATGAAAAGCGCTGAGGTAGAACACATGGGCCCCCAAACATGCAGGGTCATCCTGCAGCCCAAAGTCTAGAACCTGGTTTCGAGAAGCACTAGCTCAGTGCAGAAGTGGCGTCCTCCTCCTGCTGTGGGTTGGGCGAAGATGAATGTTGATGCTGCGTTATCTCGCAATGGTGAAAGGGGAGCCCTGGCAGTTGTGAGCCGGGATGATGCATGCTTCTTCCTTGGAGCATCGGCACTGGTGTGCGAAAGTGTTACTGATCCAGAGATTCTAGAGGCAATGGCATGTTGCGAGGGGCTATCTCTAGCTCTTGACTTAAACCTGCAACAAGTTCAGATTAGCACCGATTGTTCAGCAACAGTCAAGCATATCAGAGAGGCATACTTGGGGCCCAGCAAAGTTATTATGGACGAGATCAAGATGAAGAAGAATATGTTCCAAACCATGGAGATCATACATGAAAAACGTGAGTGTAATGTTGAAGAGCATGTGCTTGCAAAAGCTGCTACTTGGTTGCCCTGTGGACGCCATCTTTGGCTCACAGGAACCCCCGAAATTATTTGTATACCTATGACATCTGAGTAGTATATTCTTAGTTGAACCCCCATAATGCCAGTGCGTTGCAGAGGGAGTATTTTTCTCGGCAAGGTGAGCCTGCGATATAAAAGATTTGTATATTTCTTTACAGAGGGATCGGAGTATCTCTCTGTCAAAAAATATATTTATGTATAACTAGTTACTCCTGTCTTTCTACTTCCTTTTGCTGATATGTGGGGCAACCGGCAACGGGGTCCATGTGCCATATGCACAAATTACAGTGCACAACTTCATGGTAGACACACCCCGGTCGTAGTGCCGCAGTAATGCCCAATGAGCCGTCAAATCACAACCCCCCTTTCCAGCTTTAGCAGTAAGCTGGACGGACGAAGCGGCAGTATTTCACTGGGCATGAATCCCTTTCTCCCTCGTTTGCTTGTTCAGAGAAAACCCCCTCTCGACGATTGTATAGGGTTTTCTCATGGAGAACCAGGTACGAATTCTTCATCCATCCCCGATAAAACCCAAGTCCCTTGGTTGCAGGTAATCCTAGAATGGCAGCCGCCGCCGTTGATGCATTTTTCTTCCTACTGAATCTAGTTTGTTTCATTTGCAGTGCCCAAAGTGCGAGTATCCTACAGGTTTCTGCGCCCTCGGCGAGACGCCACACTTGTTCCTTCTCATCCTAGCACAGCATTTTGAAACACGCATAGTATGTTCGTAGAATCCTCTTTTCTATCCGGGGGGGTGGTTTTTTTTAACATGTTGTGTTCTCATATTATTTTTCCTACAGTGTATTATTTGCTCTGCCAGAACACATGTACTCAAGATGCTCGGCCTTGCCATAACTGAATACACTAGTTTAATGGTCACAGTGAAGACAAGCCATGGATATAGGTTACGAGTTGGGTTCATGAACCAAGAAGATTGCTGCTTTTTTATGGCCGAACTTGGATAAACTTTCTCAAGTGTTACGTACTGAAAGTTGGCGCACAAATGTTGATGGAAATAGCAGAACCTGGTCTCATCTTCACTGCGATCTTCCACCCCGATGTCGTTCCAATTGTTCGTCCATGTTGGTTTTGTATCTGGTTCTTGCTTGTTGCCTCGATTACTTCTTAATCCACCTAATTTGTCTAACTAATCACAATTTAACTTTAGAAGTAGCAACGAATCTCTCACGAAGATGCTACTTCTAACTAATATTTTCTTATAACTGGTGGCACGTGTAGGTTTTTCAGAGTAAAGCAGTCTGCTCGTTTGTTACTCTGTAATAACTCGGTTGTTACTAATGGGACTGAAGTTGACTGGATCGGCATCCGCAAGTTCCTACACTTTATTGATCATCCTGAGGTCCTTGTGGGGCGTTTCAATGGTGGAAGGCCACGTGGGATATGTGTGCCACTGTTGCACTCGTTGAACAGGTCCAACTGTGTCGAGAAACTTATGGTATGAGCTATTTTCTGTTATATATGTTGTTCATAAACTATTGCTTATACACAGTTTTACAGCTGTGATCTTCTTGAAACAAGAACTGCCGAGTTCTATTGTTCCTATACAAATGCCTGACCATGGTCGGGTCAGAATTGCGCTTGGTCACAACATGATGTTTATGTCGACCTACTCAATTCCCCTTGGAGGTGAAAAGATACTTATTCATGGGTGGTCTCAAATAATGAAGGCCCGTCCATCTTGGAGAATAGGACAGAAGATTATGTTCATGCTTTTCCATGGCGCGAATATCCTGTTTATTGACCACGTTGCGAGATGAAGCCGCTTTCAGAAGGTTGTGGATGCGCAGGGTGGCACTTGGGCCTTGTCCTGGGGCTTGGCGGCCTCACCCTTGGTTAACTGTAGGCGAAGTAGCACTGTTCGAGGCGTTCTTTGTACGGTTGAACCTGTATAAGTACTCTTACTACTTTCAGCTTTGGTTGTTAAGTTCCCCTGCTGGTTTCAGTTAAGGTTGTTAAGTACTACAGTCTGTCGTGTTTCTTCCATCCTGTCTTCCTCCAGCCGCCAAAACCAAACCAGCGCCGGCGGGGCCGCCTGCTTCTGCCTCCCACGGCTGGTTGCGCCTCAGCGCACGCATCGCCGCCCCACCGTCTCCTAAATCGTTAACGCCGACGTCCTCCGCGCGCTTTGGTGCGCTCGCCGCGGCGCCGCCCTCTCGCGTTGTGAACATGGTCAACATACAACAGGAATTGGCAGAAGTACGTGGAGAGGATGACAGTAGGGGCCCACCACATCAGCGTATGGAAAAATAAAATGCTTCCTCCTAGTGTTTTCCTGACATCTGGGACCCACGACATTGGGAGCGTATATAGTCAATAGACAAGAGAACATCACAAGATAGGCTGACACTTGGGACGTAGCTACTCGAGCAGTTTTTTTGTGTGGTATTGTTGAGACGGTGCAGTGTTTGAACTGGGCTGTGGCCCATCTAGCCCAGGCTTATATTTTATGTTCACCATGTGACCAGCCCAGCTATTTTTTCTTAGTGAAAATGAGCCCAGTTTATTTTTTCTAAAGAATACCCAATCCAGGCCTACTTATTTTTCTACGCCCTAATGGGCTGCAACTCTTTCAAGACGCCTGTAAAACATGAAAGTAATATGAAATGGGTTGTGAATATAAAGACAAATGACAAATTGGCAATTACTTTATAATTTCTGAATTTTATTACATTTTCATATTCCTATTTCACTGGGCATTAACCTAATTTAAATATATCTTCAAAGTACTTTAAATCTGGCTGGACATTTCGGTATTAAAAATAGTTTGGAACCCACAGAAATATGCAAAATTGGCCCTGGCCAACCAAAAAATGACTGCAATAAATTGCATAAGAAGTTGCCATGAGCTATATATAAATTATTAAAAAAAGAGGGAGTGGTCTGACTTGTGGGCCTGTTTAGTTGACACGTATGCAAGATTTTTTTAGTTATTATATACGTCAACAAATGATTCTAGCAGACGTAACCATTGGATGTCAATCCAACGGCCGTCGTGTTTCTTCAATATCTAATCTTCTTGCTCCAGCCGCCAAAGCAGCGCCGGCGGGACCGCCTATACCCGCCTCCCGTGGCCAGTTGTGCTGCCGCGCAGGCCTCAGCGCCCCCTACTACTCCCACCGCTGGCCAGGGCATCCCTCTACTCACCCACACCCCCTGTTATTCTGCGGCGATGGCAGCCTCACACCACAGCCGAACCGGTGAACGCTAGTAATCCTCTCCGCGTGGGCATCCACTGCCGCGTCTTCCCCAGCTCCGCGTCGTCCCCTTCCTATGCCTCGCCGCCGTCCACCGCCGTGGTGCTCTCGGCGCAGCGTGGTCAATGTGGTCAACGACTGACTTCCACTGGAAGAGTACTGTACGTGGAGAGGCTGACAGCTGGGTCCACGGCTGCCGCAAGGAAGGGCCTCCTTATTACGCGCAAAATAATTATTCCTCCACCTGACAGTGGGGACCCACCGGACAGGCCACCAGTATTTTGCGAAAAAATTGTTTCACCCTGACTGCTGGGATCCACCGGATGGGCCACCGTATTTCGCGAAAAAAACGTTCCCCCCGCTGTTTCAGCTCGGACCCACCGGAAGTGCCTCCTTATTACGCATAAAAAAATGAATACTCCCCCGGCTAGCTGGGACCCACCTTGGTGGGAGGCTGACTTGTGGGCCTACTAAGTTGACGGGGACGAAGGGCTTTGTCAACTTAGTCAATATGAACGATTCTAGCTCCAGTGACCGTACGATGTCCATCCAACGGCCGTAGTGCTTCTTCAACCTCTGGTCTTCTGGCTCCAGCCGCCCAAAACAGCACCGGTCGTGCTGCATGCTCCTGCGTCCCATGGCCGGCTATGCTGCCGCGGAGGCCTCACCGCCCCCTACTATTCCTACCGCTGGCCAGGCCCTGCGGCGACGGCAGCCTCACACCGCAGCCGAACCAGTGAACCCTCGTACTCCTCTCCGCGCGGGCTTCCACTGCCACGTCTTCCCCGGCTCCGCGTCGTCTCCTTCCTAGGCCTCGCCGTCGTCCACCGCCATGGTGCTCTCGGCACGGTGTGGTCAATGTGGTCAACGACCGACTTCCATCGGAAGAGTACTGTGCGTGGAGACGCTGACAGCTGGGTCCACGGCCGCAGCAAGGAAGTGCCTCCTTATTACGCGCAAAATAATTATTCCTCCACCTGACCGCAGGGACCCACCGGACGGGCCACCATATTTCGTGAAAAAAAAACGTTTGCCCCTGACTGCTGGGACCCACCAGCTACATCTTCGCATGCAAGGAAGTGCCTGACAGTCGGGACCCACCTGGTCGAAGCGTACGTAGCATTGTCATTCTGGTCGCAAACGTGTACGTACATATATACTGGTCGATGTAGAGGCGCGCACATGTCGTAGTAGAGGCGCGCACGTAGCATGTACACGTACGTACAGCGGCCAGGGTGCAAGAAAGAAAATACGGCCACGTATGTGTTCATACGGGCGGGGTCTCGAACTCCTACTAGTGCATACGTACGGTGAGGGATCGTGTACATGGCTGGGTCAGAACAGAGAAACAGCATCATCATCGTGTTCATGGGGAGGAAACAGAATGCGCCGTGTTCATGGGGAGGCAACGGAATGCATCGTGTTCATCGGGAGGGCTTGGACGGAACAGGCGATGGAAACGAGGCCTGGCGTACCGCAAAACGGAGGAAACGGCCTTGTGTTCGACCGCCACGTTCAAAACGGGATCCAGTTCATCGGGAGGGGTCTAGCATATCGCAAAACGGAGGAAACGGAACTCCTATGGTCAAAACGTGTGTCCTGTTGATCGGGAGGGGTGTGGCGTGCCGCAAAACGGAGGAAACGGACTTGTGTTGGAGCGCTACGGTCGAAACGGGGGTCCTGTTCATCGGGAGGGGTGTGGCGTACCACAAAACGGGACTCCACGGGATACTGTTCATCTCCACCATCGACCTCCTCCAGCCCCCACGGGCTCCTGTTCATCCAGCCTCCACGGGCTCCTGTTCATCCAGCCTCCACCGCGCGCTACTCTACCAACTACTGTTCAACCACCCCTCCACCGTCTACTGTTCATCCAACCCTCCACACCACGGGGTCCTATTCAACCACCCCTCCATGGGCACCCCTCCACCGTCTACTGTTCATCCAGCCCTCCACACCACGGGGTCCTATTCAACCACCCCACCACCGTCTACTGTTCATCCAGCCCTCCACACCACGGGGTCCTGTTCTTCCACCCCTCCACGGGCACCCCTCCACCATCTACTATTCATCCAGCCCTCCACCACACCACGGGTTCCTGTTCATCCAGAGGCAACGCCACTGCTCACTATTCATCCAAACCCCCCCGCAACACTCACTACTCATCCCATCGATCGGCTTCAGTTAGCAGTAGTAGCGAAGGAACCGCTCGATCGGGTTTAGTTAACAGCCATCGATCGGTCGCTCGGGTTCAGTAACGCGTAGCCTGCAGTGCAATCTCTCGGGTTCAGTTAGAGCCCAACGCCTCGCTCGGGTTCATTTAGAGCCAACGCCTCGCACACACGTGCGTACGTGTATGAGAGAAACGCGCATCGCTCGGCCCCCGACCTCCCACCGTAACCGGGAACTCCCCGAAATTTTCCTCCCCCTCGCTTCTACCACGGTTTTTTCCGTCATGGACGGCCCAAAGAATGTCATGCAGCTCCGTCTCCGTCCCGTCCAAGACGAAAAGTCCATTTTCTGTCATGATTTTTTGTCATAGAAGTAGGAGCCCACCACATCTATGATGATACTGGGTTTTGTCACAATTATCGTCATAGAAGTGTCATATGTATGACAGAACAAAATTTCGTTTGGCCCAAAATGTCACAGATGTGTCTTTTTTTGTAGTCATGGCTACAAGCTTGCTCCTTGAGTTGTTTCTCTAGAGGGGGAAGAAGAGCAAGGCTAGCGCTAGCTTACTCCCTCTATATGTGTGTGTGGGTGTGCTAAGTTTCTGTGAGGCTGAACCCTTTGCATGGGTGCCCTGGGGTTTATATAGGCCTACCCCCCAAGGGCACAATGGTAATCCGATCGGGTGTAGGACCTGGCTGTCAGTGTCCGTAGATGCTGGCTTCACCGCGGACCGCTGGGGCCCACCGCCTGGTGTGTCCCGCTGGCTGTCTCGTACTTCGACGATAGGTCGCGCTCGCTGCTTGCGGGTCTTGCCGGCTGCTCGTTACTATGGCAATGCTTCTGATGACGCGTGCTTTGTCGGTGGCAGTGTCGCGGAAACGTCACGGCAGATGTCCTAGTGTGAGGACTTAGTCGTGGAGCCATCACATTGAGGTTAGCTTAAAGGGCTTAAACAGGACAAACGACACAGGAGTTTATACTGGTTCGGCCCCTTACGATGAAGGCAAAAGCCTAGTCCAGTTTGTAGTTGGTATTGCTAGGGATTCGATGAACGGGGGGGGGGGGGGGGGGGCGAATACGCTTGACCCGGCTCTCGATCTCTTGTTTCTTGTCACTAAGCCGTCATCAGGTCGTCCCTTTATATGCTAGGTTGACGCCCGCCAGTTTACAGAATCCCGGCCGGCTCATAGACATGTACGGCTCGGTTTCTTCCTTTCCTATCTTACAACACAAGTTATATATCTTATGGCGGTTTACATCTACATGCCATAATCCGCCTTTGGGCCTTGGGTCTTCTTGTTAACTCTCCTTCGTAAAGCGTCGTACTCCTTGTCCTCGTGGGCTTTGATAGGAACAACTTACTATGAGTATAATCCGGCCCCTCCTGGGTGGTTTATACTCAATAGTTACATCCCCAACATTAGGCCCCAGATTGATTTGAACTCGTTCATGTCAATCTTCAGCACTTAAGAAAATTCCTTCTTCAACGTCTTCATAAAAGCCTTGTAACTCGCCGTGACGTCATCTTCAATATCATGAAAATCCGCCGTGACATCATCTTCCATTAACTCTTTACATGACCCAAATCTTTTAATGTATCTCCTTTAATGAATCTCCAAAAATTGAGGCATCTGCATATCTACAGATCCGTTTTTCGGCCTCCTCGATTCCTGCGCCTGCCACTTATCCATTGACCTTATAAATAGGGCCGATGGTCATTTTCACTTTTTCCCTCGTGCATCCTCATCTCATCGTCTTCCTCTCATCGCCCCAGTGCTTCAAACTCCGCCGCCGCCATCGGACTTCGTTGCTGCTTCGACCTTGCCTGCTACATCACCTTGAACACACCAGAGAATCGCGGCAACTCTCCGCTATTTCCTCAACATCAGTAAGCTTCCCTTTCTTCACCCGTAGATCTGTCTTTAAGTTTTGAACGTTCATCGGTGTTCATCAGCATTCGTCACTGTGCAATGATTTTTGATTGAAACCTCAGTATTCAACCTGTACGACGATGGCCATAGTCCTTTTTTCATCAATGCATCTTGTTTAAGCAGAAACTCCAATCTGAACCTTTATCAACTGCTTTCGTATCCATATTTATCTCTGAATAAAGTTTCATTTTTGACCCGTGGTAGATCACAAATTATTGTGCCAACTTGTGAAACTTGTTTTCCATCACTTAGTTATTTCAGATCTGTACCTTCAATATCAATATAGGCGATTTAGCTTTAGAAAATGATAACCCGCCAGGTACCATTAGTCCCTTCTTAAACCACCAATCGCTCATCATTGTACTTCTGACAACACCAATATCCAGTTTAACAATTTTACATGCTTTAACACTTTCCATCTTTTAACCTGCTACGCCTTATGCTTGTCAACCATGAATCTTAAACCAGCACAAACCTTCTTCAGGTTGTCAAAGAAATGGCCAAGTCTTTTTATGCTTGCAACTGGGTTCTGTCTCAGATTACGGAAGAAGATCTGAACCGATTTGTTGCAACTGGCGCTTTACCCAAACAGAGTGCAATCAATTGGAGAGCCCTCGGTCCAGAAAATCATCCTACGCCCAAGGATGGCGACGTAGTTGTGTTTGTTTATCATCTGAGCCACGGTTTTAATCCTCCCGGATCAAAAAAATTCTGGGATGTGCTTGCTAGCTTCCAACTCCACCCTCAAGATATCGAACCTAGCTTTGTGTCCAATATTTGTATTTTTCAAGTGTTTTGCGAGGCTTATCTGCAAGAAGAGCCGACCGTTGAACTATTCAGAGACTTCTTCTATTTAAACCGTCGTACTGAATTTACAGATGGGCCCAATACTGAACTTGGTGCAGTTTCAATTCAGAAAAGGAAAGATGTCAGCTTCCCTCACGCCAAGCATCATAGTCACACAAACACTGGAATTAGACTTGGTTCTATTGCCGAGACACATCTCCAGATGATGAGAATCCTCTGTCGGGTTATCGTGCTCACCGGCTTACCAATAGACATCCATTTTCCAAAAGGCTGACTGCGAAAGAACGGGCCAAATATTCAACACAGCTTTCAAAGCTCAGAGCCTTTGTGGCTAATGGTTTAACAGGCATTAATTCTATTTGCAGTTGGATATCTTGGGTCATTTTACCTTTAAGCATGTGCCCCGGTTTAATGTGTGAGTACATAGGGGATTTGAAAGACACTCAACGGCACACTGACATTCAGCTAACTGACGCTGAAATTACTGAAGCTGTCAAAAAAATACTGGATGAACTGGTTGCTGTCTGTAGTAAAATAGGGCTTAGTCCTTTCTATGTTTCCAATAAACCGCCAATAGTAAGAATAACATAACTCTTGTTTTAATCCGTTCCCCTTTTTATTTATATTTCCTTATAATTTTTGTCAATCTTCGACAGGGTGATGATCCGTTCTGGAAGAAGAAACCGCAGGATAAACCGGCCAAGACACCTCGCCCCAGGACCAAGGTCGTAAAAAGGTCTACCGAGAAGAAAACCGCCGAGTCTGCCGAGCTGAACATCGATGATGATCCTGATAACCCGGAGTGAGAGGTAGAACTTGATTCTCTTAGTTCCTTTTTCATACACCTCATTGACAACGACCATTATCAGGATGACGCTGAGGCTAGCCGGGCTGATGATGTAGAGGTAATTATTCTTTCCTCCGGTTCAGACCCTCTGCCAACACAAAAGACCCGTCGAGCAAATCGGAAAGTAAGATTTTCACACCCTCATGCTTATCTGGATCCAAATTTTCTTTTGAAGAAACAGTAACACGAAGCTCGCCGCACAACCTGGCATAGTGGCCAGGTGGTTACCTCGTCCGGTTTACCGAACAGGCCGGTTCGTAAACGTCGCCCAGAGGTTTCACCTATTCCTGACCCATTGTAACATCCCAAATTTTTCAATTGGAATGTTATACATAGTCATCCATTCATATCATATTTTAGTTGCATTTCTTCTAGCGATCCTCGAAATCCTAAGCAACTCAAGGACCCTCAGAGAGAGTTGGGGATTTTCCCGGTTTTGAAATTTGATTTTATCAAATTTTGAAACGATGATTTTGGTTTTAATTATTTTCTCTCCGAAAATATTTCATACTAAAATATATGAGAGGAGATAATATGACTTCTCCAACATAATTGAAATATTGGAGGAAAAATATTAAAATCAAATATTTGTTTTATTTGGATTTTATTGCAATTTTGTTTGCATTAGAAAAATTGCACGTTTTTCAAAATTGCATTTTAGGGCCAAGAAAATGTTCATCCAGTTCTAAATATTTTATTTAGACAGTGAAAATTTGTTTTGGCATTTTTAGATTTTTATTTATTTTTCTAGGATTTTATTTCTTTCGGTGGAATTATTTTAAAAAAAAGAGTTCCGCGCCGCCGCAGCCACCTGCGCTTGCGCCACCGACGCCGCTCGGACCGGAGTCCGGGTCAGACTCCGCTTGCCGCCGCGCCTTGCCCCCTCCTCCAAGTCGCGCCACCGCCCTGCCCTTTATATACGCCCGCCCCCGAGCCCCAACACCACACCGCCACCGCCGCAGCCCCGCTGCCGCAGCCGCCGCCGCTTGCCGCCGCCGCCCCGTGAGCCACCGCACCGCCGCTGCCCCCGCCTCGCGGGAGGTAGCCGCCAGACCCGCCACCGGTTTTTTTAAACCATTCGGTTTTTTTGGAAAACCCTAGATCCGTTTTTTTTGGATTCGCCGGTTATTTCCGGTTCTTCTAGTTAACGGACGTTCGTCCGTACGTTCGTTTTAACGAATGGTTTTCGCCCGTTAGATCCAGCTAACGAACGCTCGTCCGTTAGTCTGTTCATCAGTTTTCTTTTATCGGATTTATTCCGCGATTTTTCTGATCGCGATTTTTGATCCGCTCTTAGTCTCTGTTTTTCTTTTCGCTCGTTCGTCGGAATCAGGCGATTCAACCGCCTAGAGTTTCGTCTCGAAACCCTCTTTCCATTTAACCAACTCAAATAAGTTTTTGCTACTGTAAAATTTGACCTAGGTTCAGATTAGCAAACGAAGCTTCTTTTTTTCGCCGTTTGAGTTTCATTGCTCCGTTTGATTTGATTTTTTTTGCGAATCGGAGCTCTTAAGTTGAACTTTCTGGTCAACGCCTCTTATTTGAGATTTACCCATGGTTCTTTGCTTGTTGCTTATGTAAGTTATTCTTTGTTTGCGATAGAACACCCGAAGTGCGAAGCGTGCTACTACGAGTCCCTAGGTTTCACAGACCATCAGCAAGGCAAGTAACACTTTGATCATATCCCTTTTATCACCTAGATTTTATGCATTGGTTCCAATCCTCAAACATTGCACGATTAGGATATCATTAACAAACCCAAACCACATCTACGAGCATATCATAGCATAGTAATATAAGCAACACGTAAAGTAACTCCCAAGGGTTTGAATGTAACAGGGTAATAGGTTCTACCTCAACAACTACTTCCCTACCCACATGTTAATGATATCCTAATCGTGCAATGTTTGAGGATTGGAACCAATGCATAAAAACTGGGTGATAAAAGGGATATGATGAAAGTGTTACTTGCCTTGCTGACGGTCTGTGAAACCTAGGTACTCGTAGTAGCACGCTTCACACTCCGGGTGTTCTATCGCAAACAAACAATAACTTACATAAGCAACGAGCAAACAAGCACGGGTAAATCTCAAATAAGAGGGGTTGACCAGAAGGTTAAACGGAAAGAGGGTTTCGAGACGAAACTCTAGGTGCTTTAATCGCCTAATTCCGACTAACAAGCGAAAAGAAAAATAGAAACTAAGATCGGATCAGAAATCACGATCAGAAAAATCACGAACAGACTAACAAACGAGCGTTCGTTAGCCGGATCTAACGGGCGAAAACCGTTCGTTAAAACGAACGTACGGACGAACATATGCTAACTAGAAGAACCGAAAAAACCGGCGAATCCGAAAAAAACGGATCTAGGGTTTTCTATAAAAACGGAACGGTTTAAAAAAACCCAGCGGCGGGTCCGGCGGCTACCTCCGGTGAGGGGGATCCGGCGAGGTGGGGGCAGTGGCGGGGCGGCGGCTCGCGGGGCGGCGGCGGCAAGCGGTGGCGGCGGCGGCTAGCTCTGTAGAGGTTTCATAGCCAGAATATGAATTAGATGGAGTAAGGTCGTTAGGTCATTGCCGTGCAGCTCAGTTAGGTCATTGTCGTGCAGCTCAGTTATGCCGTTGGAGTTGATGGACTCACTTTATCTTCCAAGCCTTCTGCTATTATCATATTAGATGGCCTTAAGCCATGTTATTGTATTAAGTTCTCTCTTGAGACATTTGATGTAATAAGTGTGTGATTGCCACTCTGTTATAAATCCTTCGAGTACTGTGTGTGTCAGCATTACCGATCCAGGGATGACACTGAAGCACAGAGACTTGACCATCTAAGGTCGGTCGCTACAAGATGGTATCAGAGCACACGCTAAGTGTAGGACACGACCACTAAGATAAACCCTAGGTCACACTTCTCTTCTCATTTCGGACTTCTCTCCATTTTCTACTCTTTAGGATGGCGGAGATGAAGAACAAGTTTGCACAACCGGATGAAGACACACCTTTTGGACACCACTTGAAGGAAGTCACTAGGTACTTGAACATTGGAGTACCAAGCTTCACCAGAATGTACAACGCCACTTTACCAGAAGAGGAGCGCTGGATGGTTCACGTACTAGTTCCAGGAAGGACGTTCTCGCCAACTTCTAAACCCATAGAGTTTTCTTTTGAAGCACCCACCTAGAGTCTAGGCAAGAGCATGGCCGCCCACATTACCATGGGACGCATTGGAGTGGTCTACAATAGGGAGCTTAAGGACACTATCTACCAAATATGTGGGTGCCGAGAGGAGCAATGGGAAGTAATCAGCACCAGGAAGGATAGATCCATTGCAGCTTTCATCCAGGAGTTAAACCAGCACATTCGACATCAGGAGAACCAGATGTGCGCGGACATGATGGACTTGAAGAAGGCGAAGGCTAGAATCATCGAGATGGAGGAAGAACTCAAGTTTACATGTGATGGATATGAGGAGGAAATTAAGACACTACTGGAGAAGAATGACGACTTAGTAACGAAAATCGGAATATTCATGGGAGGACCAGCACCAATAGAAGAAGAAGAAGAACCCAAGGAGATATGCCCCGAGGACTACATCATCATCGGCGACACCGATTCCGAACCTAGTGATGATATCTTTGAAGACGAAGCTGGAGCTAACATCATGGAGTCTTCCACCGATGAAAATTTCTAGATGACCACCAAATATTAGTAGTATTCCCCCATGTAATTAGTAGTAGATGAGCACTTTTGCGGTAGTTCTAGACCATTTGTATGCCCTTGCTTGATTGTTTGAGTGAAATGTTTGTGTTTATCTCATGTGCATATGAGTAGTGTTTTCTCATTAGACCCCCTTTCTATTCTGATCTCTTCCATCTAAACCCATCAGATGCCTCCGAGACGTGACCCCGGTTTTGTTTTCCCGCCAGAGCTCAATCAGTTGATCCAGCAGTAGAATACTTTGATGCAATTGCTAGTTCAGAACCAGGGCAACAATAACAACAACAATAACAACAACAACAACAACAACAACAACAACAACAACAACAACAACAACAACAACAACAACAACAACACGCCAGTGGACAACCTAGCCCGTTTTCTAAGGTTACAGCCGCCGGTGTTTTCTAGTAGCACCGAGCCTATAGTTGCTGATGATTGGCTATGCAGCCTCATGGTGGGATAATTACACAACCACTTTCCCCATAGCCAACGTCACTTGGGACCAGTTTCAGCAAGCTTTCCGCACGGCCCATGTCTCAACTGGAGCTATGCAGATGAAGAAGCGGGAGTTCCGCAACCTACGTCAGGGGAACCATACTGTGGCACAGTACGTGGATGAGTTTAGCAAGTTATCTCGCTATGCCCCTGATGATGTGGCCACCGATGCCGCGAAGCAGGAGAAGATTATGGAAGGTCTGAATGATGAGATGAGCATGCAGTTGATGGTAGCAACCTTCAAAAACTACCAGGAGTTGGTAGATAAGGCTCTTATGATTGAAGGGAAGCAGCAGCAAATTGAGAGCCGCAAGAGAAAGTATGGACAAGGGAAGTATAACTCGGGAGCTCAGCAGAGGCCTCGCCTAACCCCGAACTCAGGAGGACTTGTTCATAACCATGGAGGTCACAACCACACTGGAGGAGGATCTCATAATCACAATGGTTCTAAGAATGGGAATGGGAATGGAACCATCAATAATCAGAACCGCCCCAATCCAGCCACACCCACCAAAAGAGATCTAAGTCACATTACTTGCTTCAAGTGTGGGAAGACTGGACACCACGCCACGGAGTGCCCTGAGGAAAGAATGCAAACGGAAATGGGAGCGCTGGGAAGAAGCCTAATCCACTCAACAAAGGACAAGTGAACCACGTTAACGTGGAGGAGGTTGAAGAGCAGTCGGACGAGGTAATAGGTAAGTTTTTGGTTAAGTCATTTATCGCTCTTGTTCTTTTCGATACTGGTGCATCGCATTCATACATATCAAGGGGATTTGTGGATAAGTTTAAGCTACCAACCCAAACCCTTCGGACCCCTCTATTAGTAAGCTCGCCCGGAGCAGAATACATGGCTAGTCGATGGTGCGTGGTGCGGTGGCGGCGGCCGGACGGCCAAGACGACGACGGCACACGGCGGGCGGCGGAGCGCGGGCGCGCGCGGGCCCCGGATGGGCTCCGGGGGCCGGCGGCGCGGGAACGGCGGCGGTGGACAGGTGGTGGATCCTGATTGGCTAAGGGCGAGGGAGGACACGTCCGGTCGCCGGGCGGACATGTCCGGCGGTGCGAGGAAGAGGAAGGCTAGGGTTAGACCGCGAATTTCAGAGAGGGGCACATATTTATATGTAGAGGGAGCTAGGAGAGTCCAAATGAGGTGCGGATTTCGGCCACGCGATCGGGATCGAACGATCGAGATGATGGAAGGGTTTAGATGGGTTTTGGGCCACTTTGGAAGGGTGTTGGGCCGCAACACACATGAGGCCTTTACGGTTCCCTGGTTAACCGTTGGAGTATCAAATGAAGTCCAAATGGTATGAAACTTGACAGGCGGTCTACCGGTAGTAAACCAAGCCCGCTTGGCAAGTCTTGGACCAAACCGAAAACGTTTAACACCCGCACACGATAAGAGGCAAAAGGAGACACTGGAGGACAAAGGAGCGCCGGATTACAAAACGGACAACGGGGAAAATGCTCAGATGCATGAGACGAACACGTATGCAAATGTGATGCACATGATGCCATGATATGAAATGCATGACACGCAGGCAAAGACATGGAAACAACAGAAAATTACTGGAAGACACCTGGCACATCGGTCTCGGGGCGTTACAACACTCCACCACTATGAGAGGATCTCGTCCCGAGATCTAGAATGGCACCAGAGGGAAAACACGGAAGAGAAAGAGAAGAGGTAAAACTAAGTTGCTTCTTTGACAAACGAGTGAAACCAAAGATCCTTGCGAGGTTGAGCAAATTGAAAAAAATAAAGCAACGACAATGAATGAAGTTGAAGGCACGCCGTTAAGAAAGAGGAATAAGAAAGAACCGATTCACCAGCAATCCAGTAGAAAAGTGAAATGAAACTTGATAAGATGAAAAGAACTTGAGCTAAGGCACAACACTCCGGTTAAATGGATAAGCATGAAAAGATCATGATCTTGACAAAACAGAAGATGGGTTTAAAAGAGCAACATCACAATTCTTCCGGAACAAAAGAATATAAGTTGGATCGTTGGAAAGGAAAGAGTTGAGAAGAAAATGACATCTTCTACCACAAATGAGCTTGAAAAGCATCTTTAAGAGAAGGGTCGAACGGAATTGTTGGAAAACCGACAACGAAAAGAGTAATCTTGTTGTGGGCTTATGGAGAACATCTCAAAGCTGAGGAGAAATTCTGCCACTAACGGAAACAAAAGATTGGATTGATATGAACAAGGAGACGAGAAACTTATTCACCGGGAGGATAATTGAAGAACTTTGGTCATTTATCAGCACCATAGATAGCAAAAATCCTTAGGGAAGGCTTTAGGTGAAACATGACACAAGATAACTCCAACGAAGAGGTTGATGGATTTAAAATACCTCATTCTTAACAACATGTGAATCATGAAACATGAACTCAAATTATCAAGAATGACATAATACCACCTCCAATGATACGGAAGAAAGAATTGCACTCCAGATTGCAAGAAGAAGAATGATTGAGCTCCTTAATAGAGTCTCAATGAAAACTTGGAGAAGGAATTAAATCCTTTATGAACCAACGTGTAGTGCCTACATGAAGAAACTCCGGTAACAAAAGGATGATCAAAATGAAGTGAAGGATGAAAAGAATAGGATTGAAACCTTGCAATGATTAGATGAAGCTTTGAAATAAAATATGAAGCGGAGAACCTGGAACTCCGGAAAAGAAAGATGAAACAATTGGACTCGAGAATTTGATGAGCCTCCGGAATAAGGAATAAGATTTACTTGATGAAACAAGAATAAGAATTACATTATGCTTATCCTTCACCAATTTAGATTGGTGACAATCAATGGATTTTGCATACTACTTATTATCGTAGCAAGGATGAAGATAGATATAGCGCCAACTTGGGAAGGTCATCAACGAACCACCGGTAGGATTTGAAAGAATGAATGAATTGATATGATACCATGAGAAAAGGAATCTTGAATGAACCACCGTAAGAATAGAAAATGAACAAAGATACTTGAGTGAATCAAGATGCGAGAGAATGAAGAGATCATGAACTGATTAGAGAATATTTGAATGATGCACCGGTTAGATTTGGAGAAAGAGAACTGAACGCTGGAAGAATAATCCCAAAAATATGGCCTCCGAAGAATCAGACTGAAAAGGCTCCCGGATTGCTCCGGATGGGTGAAAAGAATTCTCACAATCGAAGACAATTATGAGAGGATGGCAACAAGCTAGAACCACGAATCTCGAGAGAATGGGAAATATTTGAGAGAAACTCTTCTTTGGTCTTGGAATGTTGTTAATGACGATGAGAAGCACCACCAAGGATTGTTGAGATACTCCGGGATGACGAATAGAAATGTTGAGCCAACAATGAAAAGAGTTATAAGATCTTGGAGAAAGGCATTTGACTTATGAAAATTCATTCTTACGTCAAACTTTGAAAAGAATTTTGGATAGCTCCGGGAAAATAAGAAGAGTCAGGTAAGATCCAGGGAAAGACCTGTGGGTTAGGGCCCACTGAAAAGAAACACTGTTGAGCGATTTAAAAGATAGATTGCGTCGGTTGAGTTAAATGTCTTGAATAAGACAACAACCTCGAGATAGGTTTGAACGGATCTTGGATGAAAAGACGAACCTTCTGATATATCTTCAGCACTCCCGAACAAATGAATAGCGAGAAGTGAATGATTATGAGGTGCACCGGCATGAGAAGGTATTTGAAACGAGGCAAAAGGATATGATCAACAACAAAACTTGAATTAAATTCACTGGAGAAGAAAGAGAACGAAGAATGATGAACTAGTAGAACATCTTCATGAGAACCACCGGGTAAGAACATTGACGGAAAAGAGTGGAGAGACTTCACATCAATAAGATGGATACTTGATTAAGAAATCTGAGTCCTTGAAGAAAAACGGTGGGAGGGCGGGAAAACAAAGACAACTTAGGGGAGGATGAAACGAACAACGTTGGGAAAAACCAAGAGGTGATCTTGCGGATGTTGAATTGATCGGATCCACTTGACGAGAAACACACCAGTTGAAAAGATTGACATGAAGATCTCGATTATCATGATGGATTGGTATTCATATAGGAGTATGAGAACACCGCTTAGGAAAGGTATGGAATCAAACACTTGACATTGAAGCAACTCGAATACCACAACTCAAAACAAAAACAAAGGATTGGCTTGCAGCATATGCCGGAATAAACATATGATAGAGATTTCGTCCGAAGTTTTCGTGGTGGGGCCCGCACGGGCTCGATCGTACAAGACCATCATGTACAAGGCAGTGCACATGACATACGAAGTGTCCCCGAGTCAGCATAGCCAAGGACTCTTTAAGACACAACGAGACTACTATAAAACCAACCGTGGATAGGCGGACCACTAGACGTCGAACCCCAATTTCATATCTTACATCTGTCGGATAGATATCCTACGAGCTACTTGAATTCCCACTTATAAACTCCCAAAACTTTCCCGGTTATGCAATCAGGTGTTGGGGATACAGGGGAAGCATAATATCCCACCCAGCTGTATCCATCCTTCAACACATAACCAAGAAACCTTCGAAAATCATTTACCTCAACCTTCGAAAAGAATCCGTTATACGAGTTATGGCAATACTCCCAAACTCCCGCCCCAGTACTGGGTGGCGTCGAGGTTATCTCACCAACAACTGCATAAAAGAGATTTTCGATGTCGACGAAACTCAGGTGTTCCAGAATTGCAACAATAAAATTGTGTCAACAACACCTCGGAGCTCAACTCCCTAGGACACTGCCACAACCCCTAAATGTCAGGAGGCACCAAGAACAATATTCCCGTCACAAAACCATCGGAACAATTCCAAGATACCCGCGTGATCCTAAAAAAATTTAGTGAAATTTGAGAAGAGAAGAGTCAAAACTCTACGTCAGGATGCCTCACCAGAGCGAGGAAGGGACTGAGGAGTAAAAAGAATCGTACTCTCCAATATATATAATCCTAAATGACTCAAAACATTTTTCTATACTCAACAACGCCAATGATTCGATCAAGTAGGGGGCTCCTTAGTCGTGGAAGGCTCTGATACCAACTTGTAACACCCTTGATGAGGCTATATCTCCCACGTGTCGGAGCACGACTTAGAGGCATAACCGCATTGAAGGCAATGTCGCAAGAGGGGTAATCTTTACACATCCCATGTACTGAATAAGAAAAGAGGTACATAGTTGGCTTACAATCGCCACTTCACACAATATATGAATAAAGCATTACATCTACTAGATACAAACAAGGTCCGACTACGGAACCAAAATAAAGAAGACTACCCCTAATGCTAAAGATCCCCGATCGTCCCAACTGCGCTCCACTACTGATCAACTGAAACGAAACAACACAATGAACGAGATCTTCATCGAGCTCCTCCTTGAGCTCGGTTGCGTCACCTGCACGGTATCATCGGCACCTGCAAACTGGTTTTGGAAGTAATCTATGAGTCACAGGGACTCAGCAATCTCACACCCTCGCGATCAAGACTATTTAAGCTTATAGGTAGGGAAAAAGGTATGAGGTCGAGCTGCAACAAGCACTAGCATATATGGTGGCTAACTTATGCAAATGAGAGCGAGAAGAGAAGGCAAAGCACGGTCGAGAATCTATGATCAAGAAGTGATCCTAGAGCAACCTACGTTCAAGCATAACTCTAACGCTATGTTCACTTCCCGGACTCCACCGGAAAGAGGCCATCACGGCTACACACGCGGTTGATGCATTTTAATTAAGATAAGTTTCAGGTTTTCTACAACTGGACATTAACAAATTCCCATCTGCCCATAACCGCGGGCACGACTTTCGAAACATCAAATCACTGCAGGGTGTCCCAACTTAGCCCATCACAAGCTCTCACGGTCAACGAAGGATATTCCTTCTCCTAGGAAGACCCGATCAGGCTCGGAATCCCGGTTACAAGACATTTCGACAATGGTAAAACAAGACCAACAAAGCCGCCCGGATGTGCCGAAAAATCCCGATAGGAGCTGCACATTGTTCGACGAGTAATTATACATTTCCAATAATGATTTTTTTTGAGATTTTCCATGCAGGTATTACATTTGCAAGACATGTCTGATTTGTTCATTTTGGAAGACATCATTTAAGATCATGAACATAAACAAGGCTAGTTCATCTTGCATGTACTATAAATATATGTATTCGTATTCAGGTATTGGCGGCCGGCCGGCAAGCTCGCGCGTACGTACCTAAATACACAAAAAAAGTCATACATGTGCTTGCACGTGATATTCAAGCCCTCGCTCATTAGGTGTGCATGTACATGCATGAAGTGGTTTAGCTATCCATGCACGCGCGAATACACACAGGAGGTGCCTTTTGATCTTGTAGATTGGCACATATATGTATGTGAATCTCTATTACTGCTGGTACATGCATGGAGGATCAAGAATACACCGGTGTGCACGTATATCAGCCGGCAAGCTCGCGTGTGTACGTGTTCAAATACCTGAAGCCAGCTATACTTAGAAGAAGAAGAAAAAGCAAGGGAGCCGCCGGAGGTGTGTGTATAATCGGGAAGTCACCAGATTTAGGAAACAAAACAACCGACCTCAATGTTTATCATTGAAAGGCATACGTGAAACAACCGAGGTATGTATTGGTTTATTTCCTTTTCTTGGTGCAGACTTGGACATCAAGGAAAATAATAGAAGGAAGAAACCAGGCGGCGGCTGCGTGCAGCCCCGGCTCTCCCATCCTATAAATGTGAGACATCCAGCCACCACATCCCAAGAAGTCACGCATGGAGAGCACGTAGAACAACACATCCACGGCACGCAGAAACATCCAGCCATCACAGTTCCAGAACTCACGCAGCAAGAAGAAGTAGAAGGAGAGAAGAAGAGATCGGCCTCGACATCTCGTCACAACAACACCGGCGATCATCCGTACAAGAAGCAGGCGCCTCGGCAGCAACATGAACACCAAGTCGATTTTCTCGAACAGTAAAGTTATCATCTAATCACTCCTTCATCCTTTATTATTGCATGCATGCACAGCACGTGGTGGCGCGGTGGAGCTCGCGATCATGTAGCACTTGTTGGTGTTATCATCATCTTCCTCAAGCTAACCAAGACGATGAGGCTATTCCTGGACTTCACCAAGGCGTGGAAGACGAGGGCGTGTCGATGGGGCTGCCGGCGCGCAGCCTGTTGGCCTCCTTTGTGGTGTCTACCCTTGGTGTTGAGATCGACGACGTCTACTTCGTCAAGCTGGAGTCCCGGAGGTGCGGAGCTCGCAAGGATTCCGCCATGTGCCGCGGAGGATGCCGCTGCCATGCCGCAACGGATCACGGTGCAGAGTTCACCAAGAGGACACCAGTGTCAACTTCATCAAGCCGGCGCCATGGAGGACGAAGGCGTGGAGGCTCGGGGGGTTCCGCCGTCGTGCCGCGGTGGATGGCGCCACGGAGTTCGCCAAGATGACACCAATCTCAACATCATCAACCTGGTGCCGCAAGGATCGTGCCGGGGAGCTCACAAGAAGGACGCGCGCCATCCACTTCGTCATGCTGGAGCTAGAGGACGGAGGCGAGGCACCCGTTGGGGATGCCACCGACGTCTACTTCGTCAAGCCGGAGCCCGGAGGCGTGGAGCTCGCAGGGATTGCGCCATGTGCTGCGGAGGAAGGCGAGATGGAGCTCGCTAGGACGGCGCCCGTCTTCTTCTTCATCAAGCCGGTGCCATGGAGGACAAAGGCATGGAGGCTCGCAACGATGGCGCCGCCGTGCCCCGGTGGATAGCGGCGCGGAGCTCGCCAAGATGACACCAACACCGATATCATCAAGCCGGTGCCATGGAGGACGGAGGCGTGGAGCTCGCAAGGATGCCGCTGCCGTGCCATGGTGGATGGCGCCCCGGATTTCGCCACGATGACGCCAATGTCAACAACATCAACCCGGTACCACGAAGGATCGTGGCGTGGAGCTCGCAAGGAGGACACCACCAATGTCTACCTCGTCAAGATGGAGCCCGCAACCCGGAGCCATGAAGATGACACACGCCCTCGGTGCTGCCCGCAACATGGAGCCCGCGATGCGGAGAAGATGGTGCTACACAATGACGTGTCTTCACCAACCCTTATCACTACATGGTGCTCTTTGCGACACGAAGCCCATGAAGACTAGGCGTGATGGCGAGGAGGCGACGTGACTTCACTAACACTAACTCCTGACGGCCCTGTGAGGCGGTGCCCTTGTCTTGGAGGACCGTCGTAAACACAACGTCCAGCCGAGACGAGGCGCCAACCACACCGGCATTGCCGATACGAGCGAGCGTTGGTTTTACACCGACGCTGGTCTCCACAAAAGATTACTCCCGTGAGGCAACCCCTTGCATACCCGACGAAGCCGCTACATCGTCAAGAAGTCCGAGCTGAGCAGGACCCATGCAACTTCAACACCAACTACATCAACACTGTCAAGACCGACGAGGCGCGACGGCGAGGGCCAACATGGCCAGCACAAAGCCATGTTTTGAGCGGCACGTGTACCGACGAGGACACGAGCTTTGCTATCGCCCACATCATACACTCACACCATCATCATCATGCATGGAGAACGTGAAGCGAGGACGACGAAGACGACCACACGGCTTAATCGGAGGTATCTTGCAGAGCAACCCGCATGAGTAATTAACCAGGAGCTTTTCGAGGCCCTGGGAACCAGGAGACTGCACATTGCCATAGTCAGGCAGGCCGCGCTAGTAGGCCACGGAGCGCAACCATATTTTATGGGATCTTGTAATTTTGTTCATCCAAAGAGATAAATGAAATACTTGTTTCCCGTATCACTTCTATTTGTGTACTACAGTACACTGGCAAGCCCACATTTTTCTTTTCCCCGGCGCATGAGAGAAATCCACACTCCTTCTCTTCACTTCTCACGGAGTGCACATAAGATTTTTCTCGTGTCAAACAAATTGGCACGCCCGATGGGACCTGGTTCTCCTCCCATCTAGGCTACACTGTGGTCGTCTGAATCGTCTTCGCTCTTCTCCCAACCTTCATAGCATGTTGCATAACAAGGCATCGGCGAGGGTTTCCGCTCATCAAGATCCCTTTCATGCAGGTGGAATCTCCCGTGGCAGCAACTCGGAGCCGGTAATGATCCAGTTTGCATCGATGCCGCCCATGGTCGTCATCGAGCTTGGCGAGAAGGTCCACATCCATCAAGCCCAGGATCCTGCGCAGTTTCAAACTGTGTTGTCGAAGAAGGCACTAAGGCGGGAGGCTGCCAAGATGAAGATAGAGCGTCGCGAGCTAATGCTTGAGGCGCGCGCCCTGTTGAAGGAATCGATGAGGGCGGATATGAAAGGAGATGTGGAGGCAGCTCAACGCCTCCGCACCAGAGCCGCCAACATGCAGTCTAGTGCGGCGTCGCTCCACGCCCCTACCGCGACTACGCGTACCGAGGTTGAGCTTCTCGAGGGTTTAGAGGCTATGTCCCAAGACTTGCGTAGGCTCATGGCCAACGCTCGTTTGTCAGATAGCCCTCATCCCCTACGCAACTACAGGAGGAAGTACCGCAAGGTACAATTACTCCACCAACAGATAGCTTCCCGCATCGCTCAGAGCACGATGCCGGAGGAGGATTGGTCCCTCGGCACCATGGACCTAGCTGATAAGGTGTTCACTTACCGAAGCACCTTAACCCCTCCGTATGACTTGTTCCCTGATGATTGGGCATACGAGCCATGCAAGGTCAAGGAGCTGGTGAGACGCGCCATCATGAAGGAGTTCTGGAAACAGCGCTCACGCAAAGAGCCGATTCTACCAGGCCCTAATGTCTCCCTCAACATTGGTGACACTCGAAGGGGTGCATGGGCGCCGTGTCTCCACAACTCGGTGGTCGACGGAAGGTCTCTCCCCAACAACAACAGGTTTTCCACCCTTCGGCATGAAGCACCTGCACCACGGGACGACGACCTACGGCGAGAATTTCACCAACTCCAAGAGCAGATGAAAAATATCCTGAGGAGGCTCCAAGATCCGACGGCGCCAAGTGCATCATCGGCTCAAGCTGCAGGAAGGATGAGGCATCAAGCCCCAAGCCATCGTCCTCAACATGAGCGCCAGACTTTGGCGCCTCGGCGACAACCTTCACCAACTCGACACTTCCCACAAGGGAGATATCCCAACATGCCTCCACGTTGGAACCGATGGTCAAGACATGACGATGAGAGGGACCCCCGGCCCACTCAACAGTGGCAACCACGGGAACCTTTGCGACAGACGCTTT